>NC_140221.1:0-155000 GCF_951802725.1 Rutilus rutilus
ACTCTACCCCTGGGACTCTACCCCTGGGACTCTACCCCTGGGACTCTACCCCTGGGACTCTACCCCTGGGACTCTACCCCTGGGACTCTACCCCTGGGACTCGACCCCTGGGACTCTACCCCTGGGACTCTACCCCTGGGACTCTACCCCTGGGACTCTACCCCTGGGACTCTACCCCTGGGACTCTACCCCTGGGACTCTACCCCTGGGACTCTACCCCTGGGACTCTACCCCTGGGACTCTACCCCTGGGACTCTACCCCTGGGACTCTACCCCTGGGACTCTACCCCTGGGACTCTACCCCTGGGACTCTACCCCTGGGACTCTACCCCTGGGACTCTACCCCTGGGACTCTACCCCTGGGACTCTACCCCTGGGACTCTACCCCTGGGACTCTACCCCTGGGACTCTACCCCTGGGACTCTACCCCTGGGACTCTACCCCTGGGACTCTACCCCTGGGACTCTACCCCTGGGACTCTACCCCTGGGACTCTACCCCTGGGACTCTACCCCTGGGACTCTACCCCTGGGACTCTACCCCTGGGACTCTACCCCTGGGACTCTACCCCTGGGACTCTACCCCTGGGACTCTACCCCTGGGACTCTACCCCTGGGACTCTACCCCTGGGACTCTACCCCTGGGACTCTACCCCTGGGACTCTACCCCTGGGACTCTACCCCTGGGACTCTACCCCTGGGACTCTACCCCTGGGACTCTACCCCTGGGACTCTACCCCTGGGACTCTACCCCTGGGACTCTACCCCTGGGACTCTACCCCTGGGACTCTACCCCTGGGACTCTACCCCTGGGACTCTACCCCTGGGACTCTACCCCTGGGACTCTACCCCTGGGACTCTACCCCTGGGACTCTACCCCTGGGACTCTACCCCTGGGACTCTACCCCTGGGACTCTACCCCTGGGACTCTACCCCTGGGACTCTACCCCTGGGACTCTACCCCTGGGACTCTACCCCTGGGACTCTACCCCTGGGACTCTACCCCTGGGACTCTACCCCTGGGACTCTACCCCTGGGACTCTACCCCTGGGACTCTACCCCTGGGACTCTACCCCTGGGACTCTACCCCTGGGACTCTACCCCTGGGACTCTACCCCTGGGACTCTACCCCTGGGACTCTACCCCTGGGACTCTACCCCTGGGACTCTACCCCTGGGACTCTACCCCTGGGACTCTACCCCTGGGACTCTACCCCTGGGACTCTACCCCTGGGACTCTACCCCTGGGACTCTACCCCTGGGACTCTACCCCTGGGACTCTACCCCTGGGACTCTACCCCTGGGACTCTACCCCTGGGACTCTACCCCTGGGACTCTACCCCTGGGACTCTACCCCTGGGACTCTACCCCTGGGACTCTACCCCTGGGACTCTACCCCTGGGACTCTACCCCTGGGACTCTACCCCTGGGACTCTACCCCTGGGACTCTACCCCTGGGACTCTACCCCTGGGACTCTACCCCTGGGACTCTACCCCTGGGACTCTACCCCTGGGACTCTACCCCTGGGACTCTACCCCTGGGACTCTACCCCTGGGACTCTACCCCTGGGACTCTACCCCTGGGACTCTACCCCTGGGACTCTACCCCTGGGACTCTACCCCTGGGACTCTACCCCTGGGACTCTACCCCTGGGACTCTACCCCTGGGACTCTACCCCTGGGACTCTACCCCTGGGACTCTACCCCTGGGACTCTACCCCTGGGACTCTACCCCTGGGACTCTACCCCTGGGACTCTACCCCTGGGACTCTACCCCTGGGACTCTACCCCTGGGACTCTACCCCTGGGACTCTACCCCTGGGACTCTACCCCTGGGACTCTACCCCTGGGACTCTACCCCTGGGACTCTACCCCTGGGACTCTACCCCTGGGACTCTACCCCTGGGACTCTACCCCTGGGACTCTACCCCTGGGACTCTACCCCTGGGACTCTACCCCTGGGACTCTACCCCTGGGACTCTACCCCTGGGAGCTACCCCTGGGACTCTACCCCTGGGACTCTACCCCTGGGACTCTACCCCTGGGACTCTACCCCTGGGACTCTACCCCTGGGACTCTACCCCTGGGACTCTACCCCTGGGACTCTACCCCTGGGACTCTACCCCTGGGACTCTACCCCTGGGACTCTACCCCTGGGACTCTACCCCTGGGACTCTACCCCTGGGACTCTACCCCTGGACTCTACCCCTGGGACTCTACCCCTGGGACTCTACCCCTGGGACTCTACCCCTGGGACTCTACCCCTGGGACTCTACCCCTGGGACTCTACCCCTGGGACTCTACCCCTGGGACTCTACCCCTGGGACTCTACCCCTGGGACTCTACCCCTGGGACTCTACCCCTGGGACTCTACCCCTGGGACTCTACCCCTGGGACTCTACCCCTGGGACTCTACCCCTGGGACTCTACCCCTGGGACTCTACCCCTGGGACTCTACCCTGGGACTCTACCCCTGGGACTCTACCCCTGGGACTCTACCCCTGGGACTCTACCCCTGGGACTCTACCCCTGGGACTCTACCCCTGGGACTCTACCCCTGGGACTCTACCCCCTGGGACTCTACCCCTGGGACTCTACCCCTGGGACTCTACCCCTGGGACTCTACCCCTGGGACTCTACCCCTGGGACTCTACCCCTGGGACTCTACCCCTGGGACTCTACCCCTGGGACTCTACCCCTGGGACTCTACCCCTGGGACTCTACCCCTGGGACTCTACCCCTGGGACTCTACCCCTGGGACTCTACCCCTGGGACTCTACCCCTGGGACTCTACCCCTGGGACTCTACCCCTGGGACTCTACCCCTGGGACTCTACCCCTGGGACTCTACCCCTGGGACTCTACCCCTGGGACTCTACCCCTGGGACTCTACCCCTGGGACTCTACCCCTGGGACTCTACCCCTGGGACTCTACCCCTGGGACTCTACCCCTGGGACTCTACCCCTGGGACTCTACCCCTGGGACTCTACCCCTGGGACTCTACCCCTGGGACTCTACCCCTGGGACTCTACCCCTGGGACTCTACCCCTGGGACTCTACCCCTGGGACTCTACCCCTGGGACTCTACCCCTGGGACTCTACCCCTGGGACTCTACCCCTGGGACTCTACCCCTGGGACTCTACCCCTGGGACTCTACCCCTGGGACTCTACCCCTGGGACTCTACCCCTGGGACTCTACCCCTGGGACTCTACCCCTGGGACTCTACCCCTGGGACTCTACCCCTGGGACTCTACCCCTGGGACTCTACCCCTGGGACTCTACCCCTGGGACTCTACCCCTGGGACTCTACCCCTGGGACTCTACCCCTGGGACTCTACCCCTGGGACTCTACCCCTGGGACTCTACCCCTGGGACTCTACCCCTGGGACTCTACCCCTGGGACTCTACCCCTGGGACTCTACCCCTGGGACTCTACCCCTGGGACTCTACCCCTGGGACTCTACCCCTGGGACTCTACCCCTGGGACTCTACCCCTGGGACTCTACCCCTGGGACTCTACCCCTGGGACTCTACCCCTGGGACTCTACCCCTGGGACTCTACCCCTGGGACTCTACCCCTGGGACTCTACCCCTGGGACTCTACCCCTGGGACTCTACCCCTGGGACTCTACCCCTGGGACTCTACCCCTGGGACTCTACCCCTGGGACTCTACCCCTGGGACTCTACCCCTGGGACTCTACCCCTGGGACTCTACCCCTGGGACTCTACCCCTGGGACTCTACCCCTGGGACTCTACCCCTGGGACTCTACCCCTGGGACTCTACCCCTGGGACTCTACCCCTGGGACTCTACCCCTGGGACTCTACCCCTGGGACTCTACCCCTGGGACTCTACCCCTGGGACTCTACCCCTGGGACTCTACCCCTGGGACTCTACCCCTGGGACTCTACCCCTGGGACTCTACCCCTGGGACTCTACCCCTGGGACTCTACCCCTGGGACTCTACCCCTGGGACTCTACCCCTGGGACTCTACCCCTGGGACTCTACCCCTGGGACTCTACCCCTGGGACTCTACCCCTGGGACTCTACCCCTGGGACTCTACCCCTGGGACTCTACCCCTGGGACTCTACCCCTGGGACTCTACCCCTGGGACTCTACCCCTGGGACTCTACCCCTGGGACTCTACCCCTGGGACTCTACCCCTGGGACTCTACCCCTGGGACTCTACCCCTGGGACTCTACCCCTGGGACTCTACCCCTGGGACTCTACCCCTGGGACTCTACCCCTGGGACTCTACCCCTGGGACTCTACCCCTGGGACTCTACCCCTGGGACTCTACCCCTGGGACTCTACCCCTGGGACTCTACCCCTGGGACTCTACCCCTGGGACTCTACCCCTGGGACTCTACCCCTGGGACTCTACCCCTGGGACTCTACCCCTGGGACTCTACCCCTGGGACTCTACCCCTGGGACTCTACCCCTGGGACTCTACCCCTGGGACTCTACCCCTGGGACTCTACCCCTGGGACTCTACCCCTGGGACTCTACCCCTGGGACTCTACCCCTGGGACTCTACCCCTGGGACTCTACCCCTGGGACTCTACCCCTGGGACTCTACCCCTGGGACTCTACCCCTGGGACTCTACCCCTGGGACTCTACCCCTGGGACTCTACCCCTGGGACTCTACCCCTGGGACTCTACCCCTGGGACTCTACCCCTGGGACTCTACCCCTGGGACTCTACCCCTGGGACTCTACCCCTGGGACTCTACCCCTGGGACTCTACCCCTGGGACTCTACCCCTGGGACTCTACCCCTGGGACTCTACCCCTGGGACTCTACCCCTGGGACTCTACCCCTGGGACTCTACCCCTGGGACTCTACCCCTGGGACTCTACCCCTGGGACTCTACCCCTGGGACTCTACCCCTGGGACTCTACCCCTGGGACTCTACCCCTGGGACTCTACCCCTGGGACTCTACCCCTGGGACTCTACCCCTGGGACTCTACCCCTGGGACTCTACCCCTGGGACTCTACCCCTGGGACTCTACCCCTGGGACTCTACCCCTGGGACTCTACCCCTGGGACTCTACCCCTGGGACTCTACCCCTGGGACTCTACCCCTGGGACTCTACCCCTGGGACTCTACCCCTGGGACTCTACCCCTGGGACTCTACCCCTGGGACTCTACCCCTGGGACTCTACCCCTGGGACTCTACCCCTGGGACTCTACCCCTGGGACTCTACCCCTGGGACTCTACCCCTGGGACTCTACCCCTGGGACTCTACCCCTGGGACTCTACCCCTGGGACTCTACCCCTGGGACTCTACCCCTGGGACTCTACCCCTGGGACTCTACCCCTGGGACTCTACCCCTGGGACTCTACCCCTGGGACTCTACCCCTGGGACTCTACCCCTGGGACTCTACCCCTGGGACTCTACCCCTGGGACTCTACCCCTGGGACTCTACCCCTGGGACTCTACCCCTGGGACTCTACCCCTGGGACTCTACCCCTGGGACTCTACCCCTGGGACTCTACCCCTGGGACTCTACCCCTGGGACTCTACCCCTGGGACTCTACCCCTGGGACTCTACCCCTGGGACTCTACCCCTGGGACTCTACCCCTGGGACTCTACCCCTGGGACTCTACCCCTGGGACTCTACCCCTGGGACTCTACCCCTGGGACTCTACCCCTGGGACTCTACCCCTGGGACTCTACCCCTGGGACTCTACCCCTGGGACTCTACCCCTGGGACTCTACCCCTGGGACTCTACCCCTGGGACTCTACCCCTGGGACTCTACCCCTGGGACTCTACCCCTGGGACTCTACCCCTGGGACTCTACCCCTGGGACTCTACCCCTGGGACTCTACCCCTGGGACTCTACCCCTGGGACTCTACCCCTGGGACTCTACCCCTGGGACTCTACCCCTGGGACTCTACCCCTGGGACTCTACCCCTGGGACTCTACCCCTGGGACTCTACCCCTGGGACTCTACCCCTGGGACTCTACCCCTGGGACTCTACCCCTGGGACTCTACCCCTGGGACTCTACCCCTGGGACTCTACCCCTGGGACTCTACCCCTGGGACTCTACCCCTGGGACTCTACCCCTGGGACTCTACCCCTGGGACTCTACCCCTGGGACTCTACCCCTGGGACTCTACCCCTGGGACTCTACCCCTGGGACTCTACCCCTGGGACTCTACCCCTGGGACTCTACCCCTGGGACTCTACCCCTGGGACTCTACCCCTGGGACTCTACCCCTGGGACTCTACCCCTGGGACTCTACCCCTGGGACTCTACCCCTGGGACTCTACCCCTGGGACTCTACCCCTGGGACTCTACCCCTGGGACTCTACCCCTGGGACTCTACCCCTGGGACTCTACCCCTGGGACTCTACCCCTGGGACTCTACCCCTGGGACTCTACCCCTGGGACTCTACCCCTGGGACTCTACCCCTGGGACTCTACCCCTGGGACTCTACCCCTGGGACTCTACCCCTGGGACTCTACCCCTGGGACTCTACCCCTGGGACTCTACCCCTGGGACTCTACCCCTGGGACTCTACCCCTGGGACTCTACCCCTGGGACTCTACCCCTGGGACTCTACCCCTGGGACTCTACCCCTGGGACTCTACCCCTGGGACTCTACCCCTGGGACTCTACCCCTGGGACTCTACCCCTGGGACTCTACCCCTGGGACTCTACCCCTGGGACTCTACCCCTGGGACTCTACCCCTGGGACTCTACCCCTGGGACTCTACCCCTGGGACTCTACCCCTGGGACTCTACCCCTGGGACTCTACCCCTGGGACTCTACCCCTGGGACTCTACCCCTGGGACTCTACCCCTGGGACTCTACCCCTGGGACTCTACCCCTGGGACAAAAAAATACATACAATTAAAAGATACAAAATTAACACATTCAATAATTTTTCTCAAAACTAATTGTTACACATTAACATCCATACAAAAGGGTCAGCAATAGGAGCATGAAGTAACACTTAACTTAAGCAGGAATACAAAACTGTACAAACTGAAACCACTAAAAAGTTGAAAGTAGTATGAATAAAGAGGCAAAACAGGATGAGTGGTAGCTTGACGATGTGGAGCTGGAGAGAGTTGTGACCAAGGCAGATTGTGACAGAGGGAACCACCACGGAGGAGATAACGGAGGGAACAGTTGGGGAGAATATGGCAGGAGGCCCCAACATGCTCACCAGGATGTACGGCCACAGCACAGTTGATAAAAGGATAGGTGGACCTTTGGTAAATGGGCCAGGCAGAGCCCGGGGGACAGCCAACTCAAATGGAGCCATTAGAGGTGGGGACCTAGGCAGAGCCGAGGCAAGACCACTGCACTGGAGGGCAAAGGCAGAACCATAGGGATGGAGGGACAAGGCATAGCCGTAGGATCGGAAGTCTGTGGTGCAACCAGGGTGATAACTGACCAAGGTGAAGCCAGAGGCAAAACATTATCATCTATACAAAAGTGACCCAAAAAAAAAAAAGAAGCATGAACTAACCACCACAAAGTTGAAAGTGGTATGAATAAAGAGGCAAAAGAGGATGGAGTGGCAGTTTGAAAATGTGGACCCTAATTGGAAAGAAGCAAGAGGATCAACATCTAGGCGGAGCTGCTGACCTGGAAGCCAAAGGCGGACCCAAGGTGCAAAAGGTGGCCAACTATGGATGAGCCAAAGGGCTGAAAGGAGCCAGCAGACACAGGGCCAATTAACTAGATGACATGGGTAGAGGAGGTGGGAGAAGGAGCATCAATGACAGGCTTCATGCTGAGTTGGAAGGACATCAGACTGGACAGTCTAAACAGCTGGAGGGGACCAGCAGGGAAGGAGGTTCCTCAAGAGCAGAAACAAGGACAGGAACTGGCTCTGTGTCACTCAAGATAATCAGACACTTCCACAAAAACTCCTTTTGGGATGAAAATAGGGACTGGCTCACACACCTGGTCAGAAATGGCAGCAGACTCCAGGGCAGACAATGCCTCTAGTAGGTGTGGTTCTGGGACTGTAGTGGGCAATGGCTCTGACTCTGGTTAGATGAGATCTCCTCAAAAAGGGAGTGGGCTGGGAGGCCTGCGAGGGCTGCAGCTGTGTGGTGATGTTGTCCTCCACCTCACCAGATGGTAAAAAGGACAAAACAAAAGCATAAAAATATTAAAGGCATAATACCATCAGTGCAAAGGGACAAAATACAAATGAGTATTAAGGGGAGAGGAGAGGGGGGGAGAGACAAAGAAACAAGACTTAAAGAGTATAAGTGGCCAAGCTGTAATACAAAAACTGGCTGGGAAGGACATAAGACAAGACTATCTAAACAGCTGGAGGGGACCGGACAACACAGCCAAATGGGAATTCAAAATAAACCAAAACAGAACATAAACCTAACAAGTACTTTTATTTAAATTTTCAAAATGACTTTAAAGGGTTTCAGTTTACAAATGGGGTATTCTTTATTCTAACCCTAACCCAAAAAAAAGATTAACAAAGGCTTTAAAAAAAAAACATGGACTATAACCCAAGTACAAAAAGGCTTTAAAATGAAAGCACAAACAAAACAAAGTGTAACAAAATACAAGACAAGTAAGTTTACAACTGCCATACAAAGCTTTAAAATAAAAGTGGCAAACAATGGCAGAAAAAGCAGACAGTCAATCCAAGAAACAAGTCAAAGGTATTTAAAAAAAAAAAAAAAAATTTAAAAAAATTAAACGCATAAATAAAATAAAGACTTAAATATAGCATAAATGCAAAGACACAGACAAAAAGGATAATAAAACAGAAATAAAGGAGAAATAAAAAAAAGGCACAAAGACAAACTTGATCTTTAATGGAACAAGAGGTGAAGCCAAAAAGCTAATTAATAAAATATACATAAATAAAAACACTTAAGAAAAAAGTGGCCTAACCCTTTGTGAGTGTGAGGCATCCCTATATATTTGAAAGTCAACCCTGGACAAGTCCCAACCACCCAAGTCAAACACAAGTCCCACCTGCCCACCCACCCAAGCCCAACAGTTGAACTCTTAAAAGGAAAGTTCTCCACATTTCCAGAAGTTCATGAAAATTAATGAAGTACCCAGTAAACCCGAATAGCTATTCCATCAAGTGGGAGAAAAAAAAAAAAAAAAAATCAAGTAGGCTAAATGAAATAGCAGCATCAGGCACAAATATAAATGGGCACAAGGGCATAGAGAGAACTTTTTTTTTAATAATAATCACAAAGCAGAAAAAGGGCATAGTAAGACAGCCACTAATGCTAACTTACAGAAGGCAGTCAGGAAATGAAAACAAGTGCATAAATATAAAAAATACACAAACAATAAGACTTTTTTTTTATAAAGTACGTTTTAATACAAAATACAACTGTTTTAGAAAGTTAACAAGCGGTCATTGGTGAACATATCCCTTCAGCTCTTTAGGGTGCACATTGATAAATTGATCTCACCTGAGTTTCACCTGTCACTACATTTGAGGCACCCCTATCAATCTGATTACTTAAGTCAGATGGCTTTCATATCACTAAACAACTCCTGAAAACACAAATTATAAGACAGGCCAAACACATACAATACCCAATTCCAATCAAGGTTGTGTCAGGATCTCATTGGAACAAAATTATAAAATTAAGTAAATTCATTAAAGCACTTTAAACATATGGCATATTTAGAACACATGCGTTTAAATTTCACAGGTCACATTGTAAATGGATTGTTGGATGTAAAAGGACCACATGAGCAATTCGATCTCAGTGATAGAGATCATATCAGAGCCATTTAGATCTCAGACCTACAGAGAAAACAAAACAGTTAACATGATACACCAAATAAAATAAAAAAACAATAACAACAACAACAATAATAATAATAACAAAATCTATGTGAAAGCGGAAAAAGCAAAAGATACAAAAACTCTTAAAAGACAAACACTGGCATAGTCAAGCTATGGTAAAAAATTGGCATAGGCCAGCTGCTAAAACTGTAGAATACACATTACACATTAAATCTCAATCTGCATAACCTATTTGGAATGTTTATAAGAGCAGTACACAAAAGGATTTGAACAAATGGGATAAAAAGAATCACAATACAAGCACCACATTACTATGATCAGAGGATCAAAGGTGCCATAATAACGAACAGATTTCTCTCTAGTTTTAAAGACTTTTTCCTTTGATAAGGTTCCAAGTGTCACGGTGTGGTGCAGAAGAAGAATCAAAAGTTCCAATGCAAACTTTTACTAACAATATAATTCATATAGGTATAGACAGGCAGAGGGTTGACACACACTTAAGACGGAGATCAGAAGGTTCACACACACTTAAGACGGAGATCAGACAATCAACAAGGTAACACACAGAGCATAAATACATGGTGAAACAGATCAGGGAAATGAGACTCAGCTGACAAGACTAACGAGGTAACAGGTGTGACAGATGAACTAATGAGGGTTACCGTGGGAACAAAGGTTTGTGCAAACTGAAATCAGTGAAAACTATTTTTAGGGACAACATTAGCCAGGATTCCTAACATCGAGGGCAAAATGGCTCTTTAGTCTAACCCGTACACACAGCAATGCCCTTAAAACACTGCATTCAGTCTATATTACAATTTAACCCATTCTGATTCAACACTGTACAAAACTATGTATTTAAATGAAAACATTTTTAAAAAATTACAGAAATTAAATTTATGACAGTCAATAAATTATGTGCTCGTAAATGCCTACTGGGCAAACTATTAAATGATTCAATATTAAGAATAAATAAGTTCTTAATTCAATATTCAATTACTTACATAAATTGCACAAATCCAAAGGATTCAAATGTTAAGGATTAAAATCAAACAAGTCCCTTTAGACCTGTTAGGTACACAAAGACAGTCCTTATTAGAAATGGTTCAGATTCAAATCACTAAATCTGAAGAGCTGTGGGATAAACACCATACAAGCTTTGTGTGAGATGTAGCTGAATGTTACTCACCCTCTTCCAGTGACAATGAAAAAGTAATTAACTAATTCATCATATTCACACATCGTTGGTGTATAAAACAAGCCACAATTAGACTAATGGGAAAAAGAAAATAATAAACCAGTGAAGACTATAGAAACGCAAGAACAGAAAATGCACAAACACAATATATGCCAAACCTGGACAGTTCCTATCAGTTCCTATTCCTGACAGTTTGTCTTCAATCTCTTGACACAGCTCCTCACTTCCATGTCACAATCAAACTCTTGATTGGGTCATTACATTTTAGCTCAATATGAACTTTCTAAACTTTTTATGAAAATACAAATATACAGAAAGGGTAGAGACCTACAAGATGAATTAAATACAAGTGAAAAATAAACAACATTAAAATACATTTCTTACCCTCACTTCAGTTGGTTCCTCACTCTCCAACCTACATCACACACTGACAATCCTGTGTAGGATCAGCCTGTGGGCATTTATACTTATGGGCACAACTATTGACAGGAATACAAACAACCAGGAATAAAATTCAACAAATAACAAAATCTTAATATAATAAACATTCTGTACATGCCCTAATCCACAAATTATTATTTAACAGCCATGGATACATACTGTATTCCCTCAATGAAAAACAATTACATAAAAAATAAAAATAAAAATCCCCTTCATCTTCTACACTTGGTTTCTCCCAACTTCCAACATGCACCACAACATAGATATAAAAGTTAATTCCAAAAGCTGTTCTGGTTTTTCAACTGGTTCTAGCAAGCTGTCGTATTGGGCGGTTTTCTGTTCATTTGGACTGTTTTAATTAAATTCTGCTAAGTAAAACAAGCAGTATAAGCTCATCTGACTGTACAAAGATATACTGTTGTGTTCAAGTTGAAATTTAGAACGATCCATAACCTGATTAATGAAAAAAGGTTGGGATATTTTTATCTACTATTTTTATCTTTTTCATTCAGTCAGGGTGATGTGATGATGCAGAAGTTTACCTGAGTCTCAAGTTTACCTCGAGATTTGCTCGTCTGCAATGTGCTTTCTCTGCCAGGATTCATATGAAAGGTAGGTTGGAACGTTCTTTTAATTACATTTTTTAATAAATGGATGTTTGATGATGTCAAGTCAAGTCAAGTCATCTTCATTTATATAGCGCTTTTTTCATTCATTCATTCATTCATTCATTCATTCATTCATTTTCTTTATTTGAAAGGGGACAGTGTATATTAATCAACATTAAAACAATGTAAATGTACCCGAGTTAGCTCAAAAGTGCTAATTTTCATCGGTAGTCCCGCAGCAAGATGTAAAAAAGGCAGCCTTTAAAGATAATCACAGGTATAAAATCACAAGATAAAATTACATACAACACATTGTGGTTAATAAATACAATTCATGTAAAATAATTATATAATGTTTAAATGCATACAGAAAGCATTAGTGCCCACAAGTTTGGCTCTCTACAAGCCATTTGTTTGCATTCTTTTTGAATGAAAAGAACGACAAAAACTCTCTGATGGTTACCGGCACTGTGGTCCATTGCTGAACTGCTCTTACGGAGAAGACAGCCTGACCAAAAGCTGTTTTTCTCCAGGGGATAATGCAGTCTTCCCTCACTGCCCCTCTGGTTACCCTAACCCAGGGGTGGGCAAACTACGGTCCATTAGGCTGTTTAATCCGGCCCGTCGAGTATTTAAAAAATTGTCTTAAGATCGCATTCATTTAGCCTTTTTCTTGCAATACTTTGCGTTATATATATATATATATATATATATATATATATATATATTGTGTTGCATATATTTGACAATCGGAATATCAGATATTTCATGCCATAGCTAACAAATGTAAAAAAGGAAAATTGACATAAAAGCAGATCATAATTCATTCAGCGCTGTTGTGGCTGCGGTGTGTCTCATAACAAGCAATGACGCGTCACCATGGAAACCAAACAGACAGCGACTTAAGCGCATAGACTTGTTGCACGTTAATGTTTCTTCCTTTTTTGGAAACTCACAGAGAAAAAAATGTTTGGTAACCGCTTGCACACCTGTTTAGTTTTTCCTTTGATTTGTCTGCTATTTAGTTTCTTTGCTCCTCTGGATTTGTGGATGTATCCTGACTGATTCCGTTTATCGACCTTTATCGCCCGGCTTTCGACCGCGCTCCCCTGTCTGCCATGTACAGAACCCGGTTTTGTTCATTAAAAGTTCTGATCTGCCTTTGCTTTTTATGTTTTATTTTATTATTCTTAAAATAAATTTGTATATTCGTTTATTTCGTTTTTTTTCCACAAATGTATGACTTTTCGGAAGTGCAAATTGATTGCCATATGCAGTTTTAAGTTGAATTAACGTAACCTTCTGTCATTTTTACTCTTCTAAGTGTACACTTGTAGGTGTTTTGTTTCTAATTTACTGTTAGGCCCATTAAATAATAAGGATAAACAATATTTAAAAAGTATAGGCTATAATTATCTAACATCTGACTAATTAAAAATTAACCTCAAAACATAACATGCTGAATGGGGATATCTAGCATAAAAAAATGTATTGTCAGAATGTCGTCTCTCAGTTGTTGAATTCCACGCAGACGTTGCCACAACGTAAATGTGTTTGCTCAGCCCGATCTCATGAAAGTGCGAATACCATGAATTGTATTTGTAGTGCTTATGATACGCAGTTTTCGTGCTTATGATACGCACTTTATGGCGTGTAATAAGCACGCATTCCGCACCCCTAATCCTAACCAAGGGGTTTACAGTGCGTAGCATATGCATGCAAAAAACATTTTTGGCGTATAAATGGCACAAGAAATAAAATTTGTGGTATAGATACGCACTTTCATGAGATCGTGTTTCATAATCTGCTACTGGGCCGGCCCTCTGTCAAATTTTAAAACCCAGTGTGGCCCTTGAGCCAAAAAGTTTGCCCACCCCTGCCCTAACCTCACTGGATCTAAAATGTATAGTCACATAGTGGAGGAGGTGCTAAACCATGTCTGATTTTATAAATTAAACAGATGTTTTTGAATTTAATGAGATGATTCCAGGTAAATAACTGATATTTCCTCAGAATACTACAATGGTGGTAGTGGTATGGTTTTTTATCCAGTATTTTTAATGCTTGTTTGTATAATGTTTCTAATGGTTTTATTGTTGTAGAGTGAGTATTGGACCAGCTTATTAAACAATATGTTATGTGGGATAAAATCATGGAAAAAATATATAATTTAGCAGCTTCTGTTGAAAGGAAGTCTCTAATGAATCTGAAGATTGCTAGACTGAACTTAATCCTATTACTAACTTTTTTGATGTGAGTTTTAAAGTTGAGGTTTGAGTCTACATGTAATCCTAAATATTTATATTCTGTGACGACCTGTAATCTTTCTCCAGATATTAAAATTTCAGGTTTTATATTTATATTGTTTTTTGAAAAGAACATGGTAACTGTTTTAGATATGTTCAATTGCAGACAGGATTGCCAGATTGAGATCAATGACATGGCCTCTGTTAGTTTTGAGGCAACTTCCTCTGTGGATTTTCCATAGGCCAAGATAACTGTGTCATCTGCATACATCAAAGTGTCACAGTTCTTACACAAAGATGGTAAATCGTTAATGTCCATCCATCCATCCATCCATCTTCTTCCGCTTATCCGGGGCCGTGTCGTGGGGGTAGCAGTCTAAGCAGGGATGCCCAGGCTTCCTTCTCCCTAGACACTTCCTCCAGCTCTTCCGGGGGGACACAGAGGCGTTTCCAGGCCAGCCGGGAGACATAGTCCCTCCAGCGTGTCCTAGATCTTCCCCGGGGTCTCCTCCCGGTGGGACATGCCCGGAACACCTTCCCGGGAAGGCGTCCAGGAGGCATCCGGAAAAGATGCCCGAGCCACCTCAGCTGGCCCCTCTCGATGTGGAGGAGCAGCGGCTCTACTCTGAGCTCCTCCCGAGTGACCGAGCTTCTCACCCTATCTCTAAGGGATCGCCCAGCCACCCTGCGGAGAAAGCTCATTTCGGCCGTCTGTATCCGGGATCTTGTCCTTTCGGTCATGACCCACAGCTCATGACCATAGGTGAGAGTAGGAACGTAGATTGACCGGTAAATTCACCATGACAGACCGGTACAGCGACCGCATTACTGCAGAAGCTGCACCGATCCGTCTGTCAAATCGTTAATGTATAAACTGAAAAGAATTGGACCTATAATTGAACCCTGTGGAACACCAGTTGATAATAGTAAGGGGGTAGAATTATATTGGTCATTTCTTACACTTTGTGTACAAGATAAAAGGTATGAATTAATAAGGCTAATACATTTTGAGGAAAAATTAAATGCATGAAGTTTGTGCAGTAAAACTGAATGGTTAACTGTATTGAATGCTTTGCGAAGATCTAAAAAAATTGCTCCCACTATCCCTCCTTTGTCCATATTTGATTTAACCTTTTCCAGAAAATAACATGTTGCTGTCTCTGTAGAATGATTAGCCCTAAATCCAAACTGCATTGAATGCAAAGGAAAAGAGCTGCAATTAAGATGATTGGTGATTTGTTTAGCAACCAGTTTTTCAAAAACTTTAGATACTGTTGGCAAAATGCTAATAGGTCGGTAATTAGATGTAAGAAGGGAGTTACCACCTTTAAATATAGGAAATTTCATAAAGCCCTAAATGGTTTAGCTCCAGTGTATTTAACGGATCTTCTATCGCCCTACAATCCATCGCGCTCTTTAACCCTCTGAGGTCGGCAAACGCACCGGCGCGTTTTGCTGGATTTTCTTCACATTGTAGCACTATAAACTTAAATTACTCCGTCATTTATGGTCATACAGAAAAAAGAAATATAAAAAAAGAATCTGTGATATTTTTACTTTTGTATGTGTCCACTTACAATCAAATCAAAACATTGTGCTTTTGTAAAATAAAGAAAATAAACAGGGTGTACGTTCTGCCTCTCCGTCACGGTGAACTTTTTTTTCTTGAGCACGTCTATAAACTGAAACAAAACTCAGCGAATACTTGTCACACATTTATGAGCCATATACCTTTATAAACATTTAAGTGTGTACTTTTAAATGATCGGATTCAAACTGAAAACAAATATTCTCTAAGTAATTTGTATAAAACCAACAAGATGTCCAGCTTCTCAAACGCTTCCTAATTATTTTTTAATTTGAACACGCCCACTCGCGCAAAAGACATTCACATGCAAATCTCCACATGGAACGCGAACGCGCTCATTACCTCAAAAACAAAGCACCAACAAACTTCACATGTCTCTGCTTTTCGTCGAGTTTGAAAGACGCGCCGTGAGCTTACATTGGATTTAGGCTACCTCAGAAGAAGAAGAACGCGATTTGAAGACAAGAAAGATGTAAGGCACATGTGTCAAACTCAAGGCCCGCGGGCCTATTCCGGCCCGCCACATTATTTTATATGGCCCGCGAGAGCATATGAGTGTCTTAAAATTAGGGATGCAACGAAATTTAGGCTACCGAAAATTTTCGGCCGAAAATAACATTTTCGTTTTTTGGCCGAAAGATACTAAAAAGCCGCCGCGCCCCTCCGTGTTCGGCAATGGTTTGACTCTGGCTCAGCGTGTTTTATGACTTTGCGTGCGTCCGCTTCCGAAGATGCATAACTTCTAAGCGCGTTCCGCTGTGTGTGTGCGCTGTGCTCTCCGCTCCGTGTTCACAGCGCGTTCTGCTCAATGTTCCGCAAGCAACCTCCGTGTGTGTGTGTGTGTGTGTGTGTGTGTGTGTGTTGCGAGCTCTGCTCACGCTCACCGGAAAGGCAAAGTCCGCTAAAAAAACGTGCCAACATGAAATTTCTCTGGACTTGTTTGTTTCTTTTTGCAATAGCACTACTGTGCTGTAACATGCTGGTATAGCCGTGCTGGGCAACACTGGTAAAATTACACGAATCACGATCCTCTCGTTCTCCCTGCTCTGCTCATGCTCTGATAAAAATAGCTTTGTAGGACTATACTTTATTTTGACAATTGGTCAAAAAATAAATCTGTTAAATCTGATTCTGCTGCATAGAACTGATTGAAGAATAATATATTGATATTTTATATTATTTTAATATAATAATATATTTATTTAAATATATTAAATATATTACATAATATTTAATATAATATGTACCAGTATTAGCCTTTTCACCATTTGTGTCACTCCGCTTGTCTGTGTTTGCGCCACTTGCATCATTAAGCCAGTAGGTGGCGACAAGTGACTGTCTTTATGAGTGAACAATTGAACTTTAAACTGATTAGTGCCAAAAACATTGATTAACTCAGGAAAGAAACAAGTTGCTGAAACCAATCTTTAATGCTAATATAAATTGCTCATTTGCCTCTGGACACAAAAAGATTGCACTGGTTTTTGATTGAAATGTAACATCTATGCAAAATAATCCTTGAAAGATTTCTCATTTAAGGCCATTCCTGTTTGGAATATGTGATTGTGTATTGTCAACAATAAGCAGAAACATTCTGCATTTCCATTTTGTAGTGTGGATCATTCACTGCAACATTTATCCTCATTCTCATGTTTAAGAATCTGTTATCATGACAAATAATGTATGCTACTGCCCACTGACATGCTTTTAAAGCTATTGTTATCCAAATTTTTTGGCCTTTAAACACCTTAAAATGCACATATGTAGGTCCGAGAAATCCAAATTTTAATCGGGGGAGCATGTCCCCGAACCCCCCTAACTACCTCACATTTGAATACGCATGACTGTGTGGTAATGTGTGCTGGTGTGGCTACAGTGCCAGGGCTGAATTTTTGAGCCAGTTTGCCCCTGCATATATACGATATACATTATTCTCTGTATCAAATCATTATTACCCAGCCCCTGATGTTTCGGGCTCATCCCCTGATGTTTTTAAAACCTAGAAACACCCCTGCAAATGCCTATACAATATTTGTAACTTAAATAAATAATAATCAAATAAAGAGACAATATATTAACATTTTAAAAGTCTTACAGTTACAACCGGCCCTTTGAGGGCAGCCATAATGCTGAAGTGGCCCTAAGTGAAAATGAGTTTGACACCCCTGATCTAGAGTCTTCTGCAGCCCTTAAATTGTATACAGATGCTGCGCCTTCTGTCGGTTTTGGGGTTTTTTTTAATGGTCATTGGTTTGCTAGTAAATGGCCAAAGGAGCTGTTATCAGTGCCTGATAATAACATGTCCACCGCTCTGTTGGAATTATATCCCATAGTGATAGCTTGCATTCTGTGGGGCAAACAATGGTCTAGGAAACAAATTCAGTTTTTTTGCGACAATGAAGCAACTGTTAATATTATTAAAGGAGAACTCCGGTCAATTTTAACATTGAGCTCATTTTTTTGTACATTTGGAGTGCTGTCAATACAGAGAACAACGACAAAAATCGGTGTTGCCTACACCGAGTTATTCTATTTTTTAAATTTGCACCCTATTGACTTCAATGGGGCAAGTAGTAAGCCTGCTTTTTAGCCTCTTAACATCCTTTAAGTGTCATTACAAGTGCACAGAAAATGTGAGTGATTCCTTCCTAGTGAACACGGGTGGATCTGACTGCAGTAGATGTTAGAGATATTAATAAAAATGAAGTTAATTCAGCCAGCGTTCATACCTTTGTTTACATCCTGTTTTCGGTGGAAGGCCATAGTAATCGATTGTCGAGTTCACGCGCGTTGATCATAGGTACTAAACCTATGCGTGTGAACTCGACAATCGATTACTATGGCCTTCCACCGAAAACAGGATGTAAACAAAGGTATGAACGCTGGCTGAATTAACTTCATTTTTATTAATATCTCTAACATCTACTGCAGTCAGATCCACCCGTGTTCACTCGGAAGGAATCACTCACATTTTCTGTGCACTTGTAATGACACTTAAAGGATGTTAAGAGGCTAAAAAGCAGGCTTACTACTTGCCCCATTGAAGTCAATAGGGTGCAAATTTTAAAAATAGAATAACTCGGTGCAGGCAACACCGATTTTTGTCGTTGTTCTCTGTATTGACAGCACCCCAAATGTACAAAAAAATGAGCTCAATGTTAAAATTGACCGGAGTTCTCCTTTAACAAAGGTCGCTCATCAGTTCCATTTATTAACAGATTCGTAAGGCGCCTTACTTGGTTATCGGTCATGAATAACTTCATTTTTCGTGCTGCTCATATTCCAGGCTTAAAACAATCAAATTGCTGATTCTCTTTCTCGATTTGAATTTCAGAAATTCCACCTCTTGTGTCCAGGTTCAGCATCAGCCAGCTTGGTGTGCCCTCCTTTCAGCCAAACTGTGATAGATTAGACATGACCTTTCAATCTTATTTACATTCAGCAGCAAAGTACATGCGCAGTGGTCTAGCAACATCAACATTAAAAATGTACGACACTGCTTGGTCTCATTTTAGTTCTTTCTGTGCCACCTTTTCAGTAGATGTACTTCCTGTCAATGTTTCATATGTTAGTGCTTTTATAGTACACTGTTTTGAGTCCCAAAAAATGCAGCCTTCATCCATCAAAAGCAAAATCGCCGGCATTCAATTCCACCTGCGCTGCTTGGATCCATCCACCATCAGCTTGCTCGAAAATTCATCAATTCGTCTCCTGCTTTACGGACTTAAAAAAGAGAAACCAAAAGGCAATGATCATCGTCTCCCTCTCACACTTCCACTTCTTAAAAAATTAATAACACGTCTGAGAGAGGGATGCTTTGGGATTTATTCTGATATGTTGTTAGAATCTGTTTTGCTTACGGCTTTCTATGGCTTTCTCAGAGGTGGCGAGTTTTCAACACGCACAGATTCCTTTAATCCGGCACATGACCTCACTATATCTGATGTTTAAATTTTTTCTCACCATTTCACCCTATTTCTAAAACACTCAAAAACCGATAGAAATAGAGAAGGATCTTTTGTTTATGTTTCTGAAACTAACTCTGCTTTTTGTCCTCTGTCATCCATGTTGGCTTATCTGAGGAGTCTTTCACAAGCTCGTCCGGAGGATCCATTATTTACAACGGAGGAGGGAAAGTCTATGTCTAGAGCTTGGTTTGCATCCCGTTTCCGCCTGCTTTGTGAATACTGCGGGCTTCCCCCAGAGCATTATTCGGCTCATTCATTGCGCATAGGGGCGGCTACAACTGCAGCTTCCTCAACTCCCGTTTCTACCCTAAAAGCTATAGGGAGATGGTCTTCGGCAGCTTGTGAACGGTACCTCCGGCCAGATACTCGAGTCATCCTTGAGGCTCAGAAAGCTATGAGTGATGCTTGTGATCTGTAGTTGAAATAAACAGTGCTTCAATTACTAATGGGCTTTTTTATTTTTATTTTACAGCCTTATTAGCTCTAGCTTCATTCCTCTTGCTAGCTTCACGTAGATCTATTGGGTCATTCTTTTCAACTAAATAAGATTGGCTTTTTAAAACGCTCATTTAATCCTCTACTGGCTCTTCAATGAGCAGAAGAGCCAGGGATGATTGCCTGGTATGGTCTGTTTGGGGGGATTTGTTTTGCTGCTTTCCCAGTTTAATGGGAGATGTCCCCAGAAGCTGCTGCTGTTCCCTGACTAGCTTTCATGGAGCTCATGAAAATGATGGGTAACTCAGAACAGAGCCATACCGCCAAATGTAACTTTAAAATAATGCAAATAAAAAATTTTATATTTGACAAATGTCTGTTATTTTTGACTCAAGTGGTCCTGACTGAAATAAGGTGAGTAATCAAGCATGCGACTTTTGTGTGAATGTTTTTTTTTTTTTTTACTGTCTGTCGCTAATTTTTACTGATTTCCTTAATGTCTAACGTTACCAAATAATTGAGATAATTAGAGCTTGAAGAATATGGTTTGGCCTGTTTGTTTTTTTTGCGCATAAAACTGTACCATAACAGTTCCTGGAATGCCTAAAAAGCGATTTATTTGTCCCAAATGTAAGAATTATGGTTTTCTATTTTACCATTTTCACTGATGCATTCTCCTCTGTTGGCATTGGTTTATAAATTATTAAGGTTCCAAATCTGGTGAAATGGTGCACATCTACAGTTAAAGTTAAAGGTCACCTGCAGCTTATGCAGAGATGAAGTATGTGATGCTTTTTGACAGTATTTGTGATTTCACAACAGCATTAAACTATTATTTTTTAAATTGAGTAAATTCAGATTGTAATGCAAGCACTGTAAAAGTGATTTTTTTTTTTTATTACTCGAACTCAACTGCTTTATCACTGCATCAAAGATGGACCAGACCTTCTCAATGCAAAGACGTGAAATTGTGGATGCAGATGGAGCAGTGGCCAGCTCTTTTTACAGAGAGACAAGACGAGTAAATTACTAACTTACTTACTGAGTAAATTGTCATGTTTTCCTTGGTAACGTTGCAGGACATACGAGGTAAAAAATTGTGACTATATGGAAAAGGGAATGATCAGGTTATATGGTACAATTCCGCTAATACCATGGAAATAAACAAGGCTTCATTTTACAGTACAGTTGCACTTTACTTACTGAGTAAATTGTAAAAACATCTGCAAGAACATACCCAGTATTTAAGATGTGCCATGACATTAGGGAAAACTGTTCCTGCGGGGTAGTTACCAGGTAAGTGTAAGGTAAATTATTTGATAAACCCTCTATAAATGGGTGTAGCAATGAACAACAACTATGTAAGACAAGGTAATTTATTGGAAACTACCTTCTTAATTTCAAGATAGTAATAAATAAACATGGACTGTTACCAACATAACCCTAGGATAACTACAAACCTAACTTGAATTGATGGGTAATACTGGAGGTGTTTCTAAAAATTGGCTGCCTACATTCTGAGGAAGTACACAATTAAATCTGAGTTATTACCAACCTAAACAGGTAACAAGTACACAGTACTTTGTTGAGTTGATATTTAACAGTGGTATTTTTTTCCCCTGGTAGTTTCTCTGTAATTGCAAACTAATTACCTTAAGTAATTACACACTAAAATACTATAATTTACCATATGCTTACCAGGTAAATACTTAGTAATTAGTTTGTAGTTTCTCTGCATTTACATACTTGTTACCGGTGGTAATTACCAATAACCAACTATAACTTACCATATATTTACCCGGTAAATACCTAGTAATTAGTTTGTAGTTTCTCTGCATTTACATACTTGTTACCTGTGGTAATTACCAATAACCAACTATAACTTACCATATATTTACCAGGTAAATACCTAGTAATTAGTTTGTAGTTTCTCTGCATTTACATACTTGTTACCTGTGGTAATTACCAATAACCAACTATAACTTACCATATATTTACCAGGTAAATACCTAGTAATTAGGGGACTGTAAAAGGAAGGGTTACCGAAAAGTATATAATTGTTTTTTTGTGTGTGAAAATGACCAATTGTTTCGCTGGATAAGAGCCTTATTTCTCGATTGGGATCGTGTAGAGACTTTGAAGCTGCATTCAGACTGACATTTGAACCTTCTTTGAACATTTGAAAAGTTGGTTGCCATTGAAGTCCATTATATGGAAAAAAAAATCCTGGAATGTTTTCCTCAAAAACCTTAATTTCTTTTCGACTGAGGAAAGAAAGACATGGACATCTTGAATGACATGGGGGTGAATAAATTATCAGGAAATATTTATTTGAATATTTATTTATTTATAAAATATTTTTTAAAGTGAACTAATCCTTTAATAGTCACTTCTCCACTTAAAGGCATAATGGTAAGGACACTTTTTTGATCTTCAGATCTTTTTTGATCTTCAGAACAAAAAATGAAGATACTTTTAATGATATCCGAGTCCTTTCTGTTCCTCAATAGGCAGCAATGAAATAAATTATTAAAGTAGCTCATCTGACTCCAGTGATTTAACCTCATTTCATGAAGCAACATGAGTGCTTTTTGTAAAAAAAACAAAAACAAAAATGTTTTACTAAATCTTATCGAATTGTTCAAAGAACAACAACTGGCTGCTCATGCATGAGCAAAACACACATACTTTGTGATGTCCTCTTGAACATGCATTGCAGGTCAGTTATTTTGTAAACAAAGTGGAATATTGTTTTTTTGCACAAACCATTCAATTTGCATGGATTACTTTGTCTTTCTTACCTTTCTGGGGCTTTAAAGTGCTAGATGCCTAGGCTGCCTATGGAGGGGCCGAAAGCTCTCAGAGTTCATAATAAATATCTTCATCTGTGTTCTGAGGATGAACAAAAGTCTCAAAGGTATGGAATGACTTGTGGGTGAGTAATTAATGACAGAATTTATATCTTTGGGTGAAGTAACCCTTTAACAAAATTATTTTTACTGTAGTTTTAATTCAATACCTTGCATACTGTAGGAAACTCAGAATCGAAGACCAGGAGACGTTGGGATCGCGTTCAAACAGAAGTTATTCTTTATTGAGAACTTCGCGTTGCGTTGCTGCAGTTCTTCCAACAGTCTAAATCTAATACAGTATGCATTGTAGTTATATACATTCCAAGGGGGAGGGATTACATAGAGGCGGAGACTCTGAACAAAGCATACCAATGAAGTAGGAACACACCCTACTCTGAGAGCGCTACCAGTCCAATTGAATCAGCGTAACTATTCAAATGCTGATACTGGCCAGGAACTCCGGTTCCCCAGAGCCATTAAAGACAAAAGGTGAAAGTCTCCCCTACAGCTAATCCCATCAACCTAACGATTTAACATCTGGGCCAGGGGCTCCAAAAGCCATTTGGGCTCCGAAAGCCATTTGCAGAACAAAAGGTGAGAGTCTCAGTGATCTGACTCATTTAACTTATAATGGAGAAAACAGGAATTGCAACTTTGCTGAGCCGAATCATTCGTGTGATATCATCATCTTAACCTTAAAAGCTAAATACAATATTATTTACCGTGATGTTATGTACGGAAGCATATTTGAAATAGATTCTTAAATTTGTTATTCCACAGTCCCCCGTTTGAGAGTTCTTAAAAACTCTCACAAAATACAAATTTAGACACTTAAAAGTTCATTCTTGTAACTTGAAAAAGTTACAGGCACACATAACTTATTCTGTGTTGTGTCCTTGATTTACATGAGTGTCATAGTTCTTCTCAAAACCATAACTGTTGACACATACGACGCAGGGTGTAAAATGTCGTATAAACTACATGATTACACAGAAACCCTTGTAGCATAAGAGTGGAAGTCTTGAAAGTCCATGGCGCCTGAATAGCTGTGAAGTCTGTTTCCACGTGAGTCCTGAGTCCATTTCCCACGTAGAGTCGCTCTGATGACTCGTCCCTCATGAGGCTTGTTCATGGAAATCTGAGGTGATGCTTTACACCAGGTTGCGCTTGCGAAGACATCATGGCATACACCCATACAGTGGGTACGCAAAGTATTCAGACCCCTTATATTTTTCACTCTTTGTTATATTGAAGCCATTTGCTAAAATCATTTAAGTTCATTTTTTTTCCTCATTATTGTACACACAGCACCCCATATTGACAGAAAAACACAGAATTGTTGACATTTTTGCACATTTATTAAAAAAGAAAAACTGAAATATCACATGGTCCTAAGTATTCAGACCCTTTGCTAAGTATTTAGTAGAAGCACCCTTTTGATCTAACAGCCATGAGTCTTTTTGGGAAAGATGCAACAAGTTTTTCACACCAAGATTTGGGTATCCTCTGCCATTCCTCCTTGCAGATCCTCTCCAGTTCTGTCAGGTTGGATGGTAAACGTTGGTGGACAGCCATTTTCAGGTCTCTCCAGAGATGCTCAATTGGGTTTAAGTCAGGGCTCTGGCTGGGCCATTCAAGAACAGAGTTGTTGTGAAGCCACTCCTTCGTTATTTTAGCTGTGTGCTTAGGGTCATTGTCTTGTTGGAAGGTGAACCTTCGGCCCAGTCTGAGGTCCAGAGCACTCTGGAGAAGGTTTTCGTCCAGGATATCCCTGTACTTGGCCGCATTCATCTTTCCCTCGATTGCAACCAGTCGTCCTGTCCCTGCAGCTGAAAAACACCCCCACAGCATGATGCTGCCACCACCATGCTTCACTGTTGAGACTGTATTGGACAGGTGATGAGCAGTGCCTGGTTTTCTCCACACATACCGCTTAGAATTAAGGCCAAAAAGTTCTATCTTGGTCTCACCAGACCAGAGAATCTTATTTATCACCATCTTGGAGTCCCTCAGGTGTGCTTTCATGTGTCTTGCACTGAGGAGAGGCTTAGGGTTAGGGTTAGGGTTAGGGCCACAGTGATCTTTGGGTTCTTCTTTACCTCTCTCACCAAGGCTCTTCTCCCCCGATAGCTCAGTTTGGCCGGACGGCCAGCTCTAGGAAGGGTTCTGGTCATCCCAAACGTCTTCCATTTAAGGATTTATGGAGGCCACTGTGCTCTTAGGAACCTAAGGTGCAGCAGACATTTTTTTGTAACCTTGGCCAGATCTGTGCCTTGCCACAATTCTGTCTCTGAGCTCTTCAGGCAGTTCCTTTGACCTCATGATTCTCATTTGCTCTGACATGCACTGTGAGCTGTAAGGTCTTATATAGACAGGTGTGTGGCTTTCCAGTCTGTATAATCAAGCACAGCTGGACTCAAATGAAGGTGTAGAACCATCTCAAGAAGAAATGGACAGCACCTGAGTTAAATATATGAGTGTCACAGCTAGGGCTGCAACTAACGATTATTTTGATAATCGATTAATCGGACTATTTTTTTTTTTTTTTGATTAATCGATTAATAATCTTTTTGTTTTTTTGTTTATTATAACTAAATAAAACCCTAAATCAGGGTATTTATGTGTAAAAGTGTACTTTAAAAAGTGCAAAAGCCACACATTGAGTTTTACTAATATAATCTTTAATTTTTACATTTTAAACCTTAAAACACAAAAGTCTGTCCAGTTTTTAAACAGTAAAACGTCTTTAAATATCAAAAATATAAATAGACAAAACAAAATATTGAGTTGTGCTGCTCATATAAACTTCACATTATGAAATTAGGACACAAACATGTTTGTAATAAGATATTTAGCAGCAGATTTTGTTGAAATATCAAAAGCAAACAAACAAATGTTACTGTTTGATACAGAGGTAGAATGCAGAAGAAGAGGAAAACTGTCACTGTTCAGTGTTGTTCATATGAACATGTTTCTTATTCATGTCATATAATACAAAATAAGTGGAGCAGTGTGATTGATTGGTTAACCTTATTTTATTTTGGAAATTGTTATTGATTGATATAGCAATTTCTGCCTTAACTTTCATATTTTGTTTGCTGTGGATTAATTTATTATATTGTTTGTGGTGGATTCACTTTTATATTGTTTGCTGTGGTTTTTCCTTGTTTGCTGTGATTTTGCTGGACCATTGATGGTACTGTTTTTCCTCCTTCACAAACTGCAACAACAACAAACACTAATTGACACACCTGTAGAACCCCAATCACATCAGCGATCTAATTTGCCAGCTGATCAGATCACTCCCAATAAAAAGGACGCTAGATCTCTTACCGGCAGAGAAAACGCTCTGGACAGATGAACGAGCCGTGTGCTGAAACGGACTTTTGCTGATCTTCTTTTCCCTCTGTGTTGTTGCTGGCTGGATTTCCTGTGCCTGGTGGAGCCGAATCCCAGACTCTGCAGTGTCAACGCTCACAAAACTCAGACTAAAGGGAAGTGGTTCTTTTTTTTCCACGCTGATGCGCGTGTGTGTTTTTAACATCTGAGTTAAAGGAGGCGTTCTTAGATGTCCATTTCTGCTAAGGTGACAGATCCAGGAGCCGACGGCAGAGCAGCAGACACGATAGCATTGTTGATGAGCCCACTTGAAGTAGGAAAGGAAAGTTGTCATTTTAGTCATCTAAGATTTTTTTAAGTTACCGGGCTACGAGCAAGCGGCCCATTGATTTCACCATCTCTCCACTGACAGACGCAGAGCGGCGCCGCGGAAATCCTGGTCTGGGATTTTTTGGGATTGGAGTCGGCTGTTTGAGGTCTCGCTGAAACAGACATTCTTTGCCGGCGGCAGGGGAAACACGGAGCCAAATCCGGATTTGACTGGATTTGACTGGATTTGGGTATTGTTTCACCCTGGGACAGAATATTGGACAATTCATGGTTTTTATTGTCTCCCCTGGTTTTTGAGGATGAAATTGTGATTTTGCTGCCCTTTTAAATTTAACTTTTAAAAAAAAAAAAAATACTGTTTTGGTATTTCTTGTGTTCAATCAACAATCTGTGTTGGTGTGGCTGGGAATCTAGATTTATTTAAAATTAACAGACTTCCAATCTGTTACATTCACTCTTCCAAAACTTTGAATTGGAATGCAAAAATGTCAGCATGTCCACATGCTCCGGGCTGAGGCTGGCTCTCTTTTTGCAAGCTATGTTACCTGCAGCAGAAAATAGACGCTCAGATGGTGTTGAGGAGCTTGGGATACACAAGTAGGATTTAGCTCATTTTGCCAAGGTGGGATATTTATCTTTATTATCTCTCCACCAATCCAAAGGATTTTCTTTCTTGGCTAGGGGCCTCTCACCAAAGTAAGCCAGGACTTCATTTCTTGTGAGTGTTGAGGTCCTCCTCAGCTTTCTCCTCTCTGCTCTCTTCGTCACTGCTGCCTCCAGACTCAAGGAGTGAGTCAAGCAAAGATGTTGAAGGTTCAGCTGCAGTTCTTATGGTTGAGGTGGTAATTTGCTGCTGCACCATCTCCCTTCTTGCTGCAAGTGCTTTAGTTTGCACTTTAGCTTGAACAGTTATAATTTGCTCAGGTGACAGAAATTTCAGTCTTCTGAACCTTGGGTCCAGAGCAGAGGAGAGAATCATAGGATTATCTACCTGATCAAAGAGTGTTTCCTTCCATCTGTTTTGAAGCTGCTCAACTGCTGTGACTTGGAAGGACTTCACTGAAGCTGAATTGTAGGCAGCACCTTCAGTGGACTTCAAGATCCCTTTCACAAGTGGAGGCAATGAAGAGACCGTTATATATTCCTGCCCACTCATAAAAACAGTTGCACATTCAAATGGCTTAAGAGCAGTGCAAAGCTCTTCAAGCAGACTCCACTGGTCTGGTTTCAAGTCAAGATAGCGTTTGTCTCTGTGAGTGAGGGATGGGTCAGATAGAGTTGCAGTTACAGGCCACCTCTGTTCAATCAGTCTGTTAATCATGTAGAATGTACTATTCCATCTAGTACTTACATCCTGAACAAGCTTATGCTCAGGTGTGCCCATTTGTTTCTGTTTGTCTTTCAACTTGCTGCAGGCTTGCTCACTTTTTTTTAAATGCTCCACAAGACATCTTGCAGCTCCAACTGCTCTTTGAATGCCTGTGTTCTTTACTGCAGCATTAATCACCAACTGCAAGGTGTGGCCAGTGCAGCGTATACTGGTCCACCCATGTTTCTCCTCCAGTAATTTTGCAGCAGCCACAATGTTCGCACCATTGTCATGTACAATGGCACAAATTTTCTCAGAAGGGATTTCAAACTTGACTGCTACTTCTTCCAACCACTCAGTTCAGTTCGAGTTTATTTATCCCTTAGGAAATTGGTTTTGCGCAGGTGCTGCACATCACAAAAAACACTCACATAGCAAACACTCACATAATAAACACTCATGATTACAGATTATTTAACATTAGAATAGCAGTTGGTATGAATGAGTTCTTAAACCTCCTTGTTCTCCCTCCCATTACTCTATATCTACGTCCTGATGGAAGAATAACAAACTCTTTGTGTAATGGGTGTGTTGGGCAATTGATTATCGCAAAGGCTTTTTTGACAACACGTCCTTTAAAAATGTCCTGTGGCAGTATCTGCTGAACTCCAATCACTTTCGAAGCAGTCTTTATCAGTTTGGTTATTCTGTTTCTGTATGACAGGCTAATACAATCAAACCATACAATGTCACAATAAGAAATTACGGATTCAATAAAACTCCGATAAAACAGTGTCATTAACACTGAGCATACTTTAAAAGAGTTCATTTTTCTTAAGAAAAACATACGCTGCTGAACCTTTTTACAAATGGCATCTGTGTTAGCATTGAAATTTAATTTATTATCAATAACTGTACCCAGATAACGATATTCATCCACAAACTCAATATCTCTTCCATTTATGACAGTAGGAGAGACTGAAATGGCAGATTTTCCAAAATCTATGATCATGTCTTTGGTCTTTGATATATTTAGATTTAGGTTACATTTTGCACACCAGGAGACAAAGTCCTCCACCACTGGGCCATGAGATGTCTCCTCATTTACAAGAAGACTCACAATCACAGTATCATCCGCGAACTTTAACATATACCTATTGTCAAATGTGCTCCTACAATCATTAGTATACAAAATAAAAAGAAGAGGGAAAAGAACACAGCCTTGAGGCGAGCCAATAGAAGAACATAATTTGGAAGAAAGCAGACTGTTGACTCTCACACACTGGGTTCTATTTGATAAAAAATTCACGATCCATCCTACTAGATTAAGATCAAGGTTAAATAATCGAACTAATTTTTCGGCTAATACATGTGGCTTAATTGTGTTGAATGCAGATGAGAAATCAATAAAAGCTAGCCGTGCCCTTGTTTTTGGGGTCTCCAGATGTTGGGCTACTAAGTGTATAAGAGTGGTTATAGCATCCTCAACCCCCCTCCCTGCTCTGTACGCAAACTGGAGAGGATCTAAATTATCTTCTACATACTTCAATATCTCTATTCTCACAATTTTTTCAAATGTTTTCATCACTAATGATGTGAGGGCTACCGGTCTAAAATCATTTAAAACCTTCGGACTCCTACATTTCGCCACAGGAACAACTATGGCATGTTTCCAGATTTGTGGTACAATTTGAGTTCTAACTGACATGTTAAAAATCTCTGTGAATATGCCACTTAGCTGTGAACTACATGCTCTCAACACCTTACCACTAATATTATCTGGTCCAGGGCTTTTATTTACTTTTTATTTTATTATTTACTTTTGTCCTTTTAAAAAACCTAGCCACCATAGGAACATCGATACTAAATACAGTAGGCCTATTACTCTGCAATGTTGGTTGATGTATGTCTGTCTTCGAGTGGCATGGTGGTAAGGCAGACAGATGTCATCTTCCAGTCATTCCCAATGTAATGGCATGTAATGCCAAGGTAAGCTTCAGTGGCAACACTTGTCCATATATCAGTAGTTAAAGCCATTCTGCTGTTGGTGGTGTTTATAGCACTCTTTTTGGAATGCCTCCTGGTACTTCCTCTCCATTAATTTTGTGAAGTGGGTCCTTGAGGGAAGAATGTATCCTGGGTTGAGGGTGCTGACCACTTTTTTGAATCCTTCATCTTCCACCATTGACATTGGCCGCATGTCAGTTACCAACATATTAAGTATGGCATCTGTTACAATGGCTGCTTGTTGAGGAGTGCATGGGGGATTTCTCCTCTGAACAAATTCACTCATGGTGAGCTGTTTCTTTCTGAAATAAAAAAACAGCATTTGAGTATGCAAGGAGAAACAATTTATGTGTAAATCAATATTTGCATTGTTTTTAATAATTGCTGATGGCAAGTTGACAACCATGATTAATGTAAAAAACAAAAAAAACAATTACATACAACATATTTTGTTTTAACATAATTTTTGTTAAAACAAATTTACACAGACATGTTCAGATGTGAAGATATAAACCAAAAACATCTAAAATATATAATTAATTTAATTTTTATTTAAAATTAAATGAATTATAAGGATATATTGATAAATTAAATATAGAAAGACTGAAAACAAGCGTGTGAACGTAGTAGAGCCTCAGTAGATCGCGTTTGAAAAACAATTAAAACGTATTATTACATGGCTTGGTTGAATTCCAATGTAGAATGCGGTCTGTTATTTCTTGATAATAGACCGCTGCGAAGTATAGGCCTTTTCAGAATGTTTGTAAACAATAGGCACCGAGTAACTTCCGGGTGGCAGAACGCGAGCGGCTTCCACTGACTAACTGAAGAGATCCAGCCGGCGACTGCAACAGTTACATAGTTAAAAACATTGTTGTTGATCAAAGTTGAAACGATGATGAAAACGTGTTGTGTTTGGGGTTGCGCTGCCAGATATACAGCAATGATGAAGAGACTCATTGCCAGTCACTGCCTGAAGTAAAAGAGGGCTGCCCACTCTCACGCATTCACCGTGAGACTCACGCAATTGTCACTTTTCACACGCTCTCACGCCACACATCCATTTTCTCACGCAATTTACCGAAATGTATATTCCTCATACATAATATTGACCAGTCAGTGTTTTTCAACCGCGCAAAGGTCGATATAACAGCTGGAGAACAATTGTCACATAACATTTACCTCAGGAAAGCTATTTAATGACCATGATAGGCTATATAGCACGTTATTTTGGCTAGAAAAAAAGAGCTATAGAGAGTATTTTGCTAATTATGTGTAGGCCTACTATATTACATATTTATTATATTTTTTACTTATATCATTAAACACAGTTGTTATGATAAAAAAATGCATTATATTTAATTACATTTTTTATTTTTATTACATTTTTACTGTCCATGGAGGGCCTCCCTTCCAAGCAATTTACTAGCGTTGCCATAGGAACACTTCGGCTTTTGCCACCCGGAAGAACGTCTATTACTGTTGTGACGTCATGGTGAATTGTCGTATAATCATAGAGTATAACACACCGTTGCCATGAAAAACAGAGGGGCTATGGACGCAGGATTCTAACCGTAGAGACGGAACGGACTATTTTCTTTAGCAGAAGCAAGCTAACAGGGTTGATTAAAAGGACAGGAAAAATGATGCATTAGTGCACAAGCATTCGCTGAAAACCACTGACTACAAGTGACTAAAAAACAATCTTTTACTGCTGCATATTAACTGCCTTTATATTTAGTGCTTCACTTTGTAAACACCATTTAATTTAACCTATTTCTGCGGTAGCGCTATTTTAATCCACCACTTATGTTGCGAGCGAACTGATTGCGCAACCTGATGCTCGAGACAAAATATATCTAGTGTGACTGTCCCGAAGTTAGTAAACAAAGCTATTTACACAGTAGCATTGAATTAAACTAGACTATACCATTTTCACATCTTCATATAATGAGGATATTCAGTTTTTGCTTACCGTGCTGATGTTTCACCGTCATCCGTGACACCAACGTGTTTCCTCTTCAGGTGTTCGTGCATCACTGTGGTACTTCCATGCCACACAAGCTCAGCTTTGCATAACTTGCAGATTACAGTCTTATTTGCTGCATTTAATGTAAAATGCTCTCATGCCTTAGATGACTTGGGGCGCACACTTTTTTCTGCCGCCGATTGATCTGTCATTTCTCTTCGATTACTCTCTGCCATTTCGCGTGTGACTGTGTTGTCATGAAAGTGACGTCATCAGTAACGCTCCCCGTGACGTGAGCAGACCAACTAATCGACAATGACATTCGTTGACAACGATTTTCATAATCGATTATTATCGATTAGTTGTTGCAGCCCTAGTCACAGCAAAGGGTCTGAATACTTAGGACCATGTGATATTTCAGTTTTTCTTTTTTAATAAATGTGCAAAAATGTCAACAATTCTGTGTTTTTCTGTCAATGTGGGGTGCTGTGTGTACAATAATGAGGGGAAAAAATTAACTTAAATGATTTTAGCAAATGGCTGCAATATAACAAAGAGTGAAAAATTTAAGGGGGTCTGAATACTTTCCGTACCCACTGTACCTGTAACAAAGAAATGGCAGACCAGCAATATTCATGCATAGACTTCATTCTTCAATAAGTCGGTTGATCGTATAGTGGTTTTACGTCTAACTCTTATCAAAGTAAAACTTCAGGTGACCATATAGTATTTACATATAACTATATTACAGTAAACATTGTGATCGTATAGTGTTTTTTTCTTTTTCTTAACCTAGTCTTAATTGATTCGACACCTATGGACCAGTGAGGTGGGGATAAACTATGGGAGGGGGAAATCTATTAGGAAATCTTCACCACATGGCTGACCCCCGAGGCCTGTTGCACTTCGGTTCTTTCATGGGCTCCGCACTGGTCTGTGTGTCCTATTCTGTCCCTGTTGTGTACACACTGTACAGTGTGTGAGAAAATTTGCACATTTCCATTCTCCAGTGAAACATCAGTCATAATAGACATCATAATACAGGATTGGTGCCTGACTGGAATATTCTGTGGTATAACATTTAAGGCTGTGAGTCTACTTAAGGGTCCCCCAAAGGAAGGCTGAGACAGTCACTTTCCTTTTGCTCTATTAAACAAAAATCAGTCTTTCATCTTTGTTGTTGTTTCTGGGGAAATTAAGCACTCACAGCCCAAATGGTTAACACATTATCAAGTTGCCCCACCTTTTTAACGAGGAGGGGAGGGGCTGCTTCAGAGTAGCAAGCAGGCTAAGCAGAAGCTGAGTAACTTTAAAGGTCCCATTCCATGGATTATTTTTATTATTTTATAATGTTTCCAGGGGTGCCCTTATAATGTTAGTATGTTTTTTAGATAAAAAATTGTTATAATTTAGAAATAAAAGGCATATTTCCTAGCCTGATTTCATTCCCTGGTTTGAACACTCTGTTTGAAGGGGCGTGTCTGCTGTGAGACTTCAGTGTAAACGCCCTCTGCTGTGATTGGCTGACATGCTTGCATATGAAATATCTGGCATTACATGTGGAACTATCTGGAAAACTTTTACTATTACAGCTATTATACGTTTTTACTATTACAGCTATCTGGATTAACGAATCATGAGAAGTTTTTTAAGTATTTAGATCTATTACCATCACATAAAAGGTTGCAGTGATGAGCACTGAGCAGATGACAGTCTGTTGATCGCGTGAAAGATCTTATCATTGCAACGCAGTTTCTGCACTATCACTAATGATTTCACCAATGCAAACATGAGGCATATAAATACAGTAAGAGCTTCGTTGTGCAGTGTAACAGCGTCATTGATTTCATAACGAGTTTTGGCAAGTGTCCAGATAAACTCGCGCTGTGTGATTGATAGCTTGGGCGATTGGAAAGGGATTGTTCTTTGATCGCTTTCTGTATATTAATCACAGTTTAAGTAAGATTATTTTCATCCTACTAAGAGAAACGAACGATGTGAAGAGTGATCGCTACTTCCATATTAAATCACTACTTACCGCTTGCTGGAATATAGTTGAAATAGTCCCCTTCATCAGTATGAAACGCTGAGAGAAGTCTGCTTGATATTATTCCAGGTTAGAAAAACAGTCCGTGGTGAAATGGACAGAGTGTTGTTTTTCCTACACTCTTTCATCCAATGCCCAGGTTTACCACAGTAATTACAGCTGCCCTCTCTCTTAGGACGTTTGCGTTTCTGTTGATTCTCTGTGTTGACCTTAAAGGATGCTGCTGCAATTTTTACTCTTGCCTTGACATCAGAGTCTCTTTCCCAAGTAGCTAACCTGTCCAAGTTGTTTTGCAGGGTTCTACTGGACCATGTTAATTCTAAGTAAGGCAATGCATTTTTATGTTCTGACAAAAGACCATCAAACCATGCGCGAACTAGGGGACCATTATCATCTAACACCTTCTCTGAAGTGTCAGCAATCCCGCTGTAAACTGCAGCGGTCTGGCAAAATCTTTCTGTGTACTCACAAACAGTTTCACCCTTCTTCTGTACAAAACTAGTGATCTTCGACCAGTCAACTTTTGGTCCAACAATGTTCTTTAACACTCTCAGAACTCCCTCTCTCAATTAATCTTTTCTGGCATTTTGAAACTCAGAATTGTTTACAGCATTTTCAAAAGATCTGTGATATTAGCTGGGTGACTTCAGCTAGAGACATATCATAAAGCCGCATCTTTTTGGACAATTCTCTCCTAAACTCAGAAAAATGTATTTGCACTGATGGCAAACTTTCAACAAGTCTCTCTATATCTTTAGGACCTAAAGATGTTTTGACTGCCTGTATGGGGGTTGCAGATGGAACTGGATCAACCCCTTTTCCCCTATTCTGAGCCTTTTGTCTTGCTCCACACACTTCAACAGCATTTACATTGACATTGTCCTCTATTCTATAGAAAAACTGTAAGTCAGGATAAGTTTCATCTGACTGTTGGTTTTCTGAGTCACATTTGGTTGAGGCCTTGAGGCCCACCTTTTTCTTGAGACAGGACACTTGAGTGTGCAATTGTTTGTTCTGTTCTTTTAACTTAGCAATACACTGAGCTTGTTCTTGTGCAATGGATAAGCTAAATTCTCTGTGACAACAGATAATGGCTTTCACATTGTTCTTGCGAATACTTGCTCCTAGTATCTTTTTACAATCTTCAATTGACCATACTTTGTCTGCATCTGGTCCTGCCCAGCCCAGAGCCTTCACCGCTGGTCCCGTCCAGCCCAGAGCCTTCACCGCTGGTCCTATCCAGCACAGAGCCTTGACCGCTGGTCCCGTCCAGCACAGAGCCCTCACCGCTGATCCTGTCCAGCCCAGTATTCTCCAAGAGGCTGTTCCCACCCAGCCTCCCTCTCCCACCCAGCCTCCCTCTCCCACCCAGCCTCCCTCTCCCACCTCCTCTGTTTGAGTCATCCTGTTCTCCTGCCCTGCCTCTGCTGAGCCCTGTCAACTCTTCGGCTCATCCACAGCAATATGCACGTGTCTCTGTTCATCCGCCTCAGGGTGTCCAGGCCTCAACATCGCCCTGGCCCCTGGATCCCCTGTCTTCGCCTCTGTCCCCTGAACCTCGGACTCCACCTTGCTCCTCCGACCCTTCAGCTTCTCCTCAGCCCATAGTGCCCTCCTCTCCACCGCGTCCTGTCAGCCCTCTAGCTACGCCAGGCTCTCTCGTCCTTCCATCTCTGCATTGGTCAGCCGTCACCCTGGTTCGACCACGGGACTCCGAGCTGCCAGCTGCGCCTCTGCCCTTCATCCCTTTAGCTCCACTGGGCTCCGTCTTCCCTCCTGCTCCACCGTCGTCCTCATTCGCACTGGCTCCACCGCGACCTTCCAGAGCCCCTTCTCCGCCTCGGTCCCATGTGCCTTCAGATCCACCTTGGCCCTCCGGACCTGTGGTGTCGCCTCGGCTCTGGGTCCGTCCGGCTCTGTTGGGGATCCGTGAACCCCCTGCTCATTTTGCACCGCCATGGCCGCCCGAAGGATCTTCTCCGCCATGGCCGCTGAAGGGTCTTCTCCACCATGGCCGCCCGAAGGGTCCTCACCGCCATGGCTGCCCGACAGGTCTGCTCAACCTGCTCCGCCCTGGAGGCTTCCTGCCACCCCTTAATCAGCCTTCAGGGTTCAATTATTTAATCCAATTTTGATACCACAACAAAAACTACCAGCCTAATTAATGTGAAGCAGCAGTCAAGTAAGCAGTCAGTAACAGAATAAGAACAAACAATCGAATTACAAATAGGACAAATAAATACAATAGAACAAAGAAAGGCTACAAATGAAATAAACAGTGTTTTTAGAGTTTTTCAGATAAAGTAATCAAATGTGAAAAAAAGCATATTCATTATTGTATAAATTATATATAGATGGATATTTTTGTAAAGTTGAAAAGGGTAGCCTATTTAGTCAAGATCAGTGAGTATTTCTTTGTCCTTTGTTTGATTAACATTTCACGAGTTCACACTTACATATAATTTGAAGGGGTAAAGTTTAATGCGTATTTGGCGTGCTGTCCGGAGGGAGGGCTCCGAGCTCGGAGTTCGGCCCGAACCCAGAGTACTCCCCCCGTATGTAAGTGTTTAGGACTAGAAGCGTGGAGAAGGGGTGGTGGAGGGATGCTGCAAAAACTGTCAATGAAATGAGGTGAGACTGCTGAGTATATATACACCTCTTACCATTGATTGCTGAGTGCTCTCCACCTGTGTTAATTATCTGAACGTGCTCCTCCCGAACCTTGTTAATAAAACATCATTTCACGAGTTCACACTTACATATAATTTGAAGGGGTAAAGTTTAATGCGTATTTGGCGTGCTGTCCGGAGGGAGGGCTCCGAGCTCGGAGTTCGGCCCGAACCCAGAGTACTCCCCCCAAAGGCTAAAGAGCAGAGGACAGCCGCCGGACTAAAGACCCCCCAAATGAGTGCCGAGTTTGGCGGGCTGGCATCTCAAGAAGGGGCCTGGAAGCTTGAACGGGAAGGCCCGTAATTTTGGCTCACTGCCTGGACTGACTGACTCACTGTTGGTCTGAGAACGGGGAGCGGTTGTAGCTTACAGTGACAGATCGGGAGGATTTGCGCTTCCCGCTAAGCCCAAATGCTCGCTAGACAGAGAGGAAACAGAAAGGAGGAAAAATTAGAGCTTGCCCAAGAGATTCTCACACTGCATCGCTGGATGAAAGAGAAAACGTAAGTGCTCTACCGGGAAGGTTCTCACTCCGTCCGCTGTGAGACCAATACTCGCTTGACAGAAAGAGGAAACAGGAAAATGAGTGCTTGTCCAGGAGATTTTCTCACACTGCATCCGCTACGAGACCAAATCCTCGCTGGATGAAAGAGAAGACGTAAGTGCTCTACTGGGAAAGTTCTCACTCCGTCCACTGGGAGACCAATGCTCGTTGGACGGAAAGGAAACAGGAAAATGAGTGCTTGCCCAGGAGATTTTCTCACACTGCATCGCTGGATGAAAGAGAAAACGTAAGTGCTCTACTGGGAAAGTTCTCAGTCCGTCCGCTGAGAGACCAATGCTCGCTGGACGGAAAGGAAACAGGAAAATGAGTGCTTGCCCAGGAGATTTTCTCACACTGCATCGCTGGATGAAAGAGAAAACGTAAGTGCTCTACTGGGAAGGTTCTCACTCCGTCCGCTGGACGGAAAGGAAACAGGAAAATGAGTGCTTGCCCAGGAGATTTTCTCACACTGCATCGCTGGATGAAAGAGAAAACGTAAGTGCTCTACTGGGAAAGTTCTCACTCCGTCTGCTGTGAGACCAATGCTCGCTGGACGGAAAGGAAACAGGAAAATGAGTGCTTGCCCAGGAGATTTTCTCACACTGCATCGCTGGATGAAAGAGAAAACATAAGTGCTCTACTGGGAAAGAGCTCACTCCGTCCGCTGGACGGAAAGTAAACAGGAAAATGAGTGCTTGCCCAGGAGATTTTCCTCACACTGCATCGCTGGATGAAAGAGAAAAACGTAAGTGCTCTACTGGGAAAGTTCTCACTCCGTCCACTGTGAGACCAATGCTCGCTGGACAGAAAGAGGAGACAGGAAAGAGGAGAGAGAGGGGATTAAGTGCTCTACCTTATTTTATTTTTATTTCTTTTTCTTTTTCTTTTTCTTTTACCGGTTCGTCCTGATATAGCTTTGGAAAGCATCGGAGGACCATCTCCCAAGGGCTTGAATCTGCTGTTGGGAGAGGCCTTTTTGGGCTGCCGAAGTTGCTGCCCCGATGCGGAATGAGTGACTTGAAAAATTATTTGCTGGAAAGCCTGACTGTTGGAGAACAAATTTGAGGTGTTTCTCGAACCAAAATCGTGTCGCAGGTTTTTGGATTCATCTAAAAACAAGGGTTCCAGAGGAGATTTTGCCTGAGAACTTCTCCATTGCAGATATGCCAGAACTTCTCCATTGCAGATATGCCAGAATCGACTGGTATGGTTGTATTGCGAAGCGAGGTTAAAAATGTAGATGAAATTACCTTTTTTGGTTTGATCAGTCTTACTTTGATCAAATATGAAATGGTTTCGCCATCTGGTACTGATAAGTCTGAGATGGTGGGATGGATTTTTGGGTCAAATTTGGAAGTGATGGCGAGTTCCGAGCATCTAAGAAAACCAAAAAAGGCTAGGATAATGCAGAGGAGACATCACTGCTGTGACAGTGGAGACATTAGTCAGAGTAAAAGAGCTCCAGTGGGAGCAGAGGAAACATCACTGCTGTGGCAGTGGAGAAGATTAGCCAGAGTAAAAGAGCTCCTGCTGGAGCAGAGGAGACATCACTGCTGTGATAGTGGAGAAGATTAGCCGGAGTAAAAGAGCTCCCGAGGGAGCAGAGACATCACTGCTGTGACAGTGGAAAAATTAGCCATAGGAAACAGAGCTCCTGCTAGAGCAGAGGAGACATCACTGCTGTGGCAGTAGAGAAGATTAGCCAGAGTAAAAGAGCTCCTGAGGGAGCAGAGATGACATCACTGCTGTGGCAGTGGAGAAGATTAGCCAGAGTAAAAGAGCTCCTGTGGGAGCAGAGACGACATCACTGCTGTGGCAGTGGAAAAGATTAGCCAGAGTAAAAGAGCTCCAGTGGGAGCAGAGACGACATCACTGCTGTGGCAGTGGAGAAGATTAGCCAGAGTAAAAGAGCTCCAGTGGGAGCAGAGACGACATCACTGCTGTGGCAGTGGAGAAGATTAGCCAGAGTAAAAGAGCTCCAGTGGGAGCAGAGGAGACATCACTGCTGTGGCAGTGGAGAAGATTAGCCAGAGTAAAAGAGCTCCTGCTGGAGCAGAGGAGACAGTGCTGTGGCAGTGGAGACATTAGCCAAAGCAAAAGAGCTCCAGTGGGAGCAGAGGAGACATCACTGCTGTGGCAGTGGAGAAGATTAGCCAGAGTAAAAGAGCTCCAGTGGGAGCAGAGGAGACATCACTGCTGTGGCAGTGGAGAAGATTAGCCAGAGTAAAAGAGCTCCTGTGGGAGCAGAGACGACATCACTGCTGTGGCAGTGGAGAAGATTAGCCAGAGTAAAAGAGCTCCAGTGGGAGCAGAGACGACATCACTGCTGTGGCAGTAGAGAAGATTAGCCGGAGTAAAAGAGCTCCTGCTGGAGCAGAGGAAACATCACTGCTGTGGCAGTGGAGATATTAGCCAGAGTAAAAGAGCTCCAGTAGGAGCAGAGGAGACATCACTGCTGTGGCAGTGGAGAAGATTAGCCAGAGTAAAAGAGCTCCAGTAGGAGCAGAGGAGACATCACTGCTGTGGCAGTGGAGAAGATTAGCCAGAGTAAAAGAGCTCCAGTGGGAGCAGAGGAGACATCACTGCTGTGGCAGTGGAGATATTAGCCAGAGTAAAAGAGCTCCAGTGGGAGCAGAGGAGACATCACTGCTGTGGCAGTGGAGAAGATTAGCCAGAGTAAAAGAGCTCCTGCTGGAGCAGAGGAGACAGTGCTGTGGCAGTGGAGACATTAGCCAAAGTAAAAGAGCTCCAGTGGGAGCAGAGGAGACATCACTGCTGTGGCAGTGGAGAAGATTAGCCAGAGTAAAAGAGCTCCAGTGGGAGCAGAGGAGACATCACTGCTGTGGCAGTGGAGAAATTAGCCAGAGTAAAAGAGTTCCTGTGGGTGCAGAGGAGACATCACTGCTGTGACAGTGGAGACATTAGTCAGAGTAAAAGAGCTCCAGTGGGAGCAGAGGAAACATCACTGCTGTGGCAGTGGAGAAGATTAGCCAGAGTAAAAGAGCTCCTGCTGGAGCAGAGGAGACATCACTGCTGTGGCAGTGGAGAAGATTAGCCAGAGTAAAAGAGCTCCAGTGGGAGCAGAGGAAACATCACTGCTGTGGCAGTGGAGAAGATTAGCCAGAGTAAAAGAGCTCCAGTGGGAGCAGAGGAGACATCACTGCTGTGGCAGTGGAGAAATTAGCCAGAGAAACGGAGCTCTAGTAGGAGCGGAGGAGACATTACTGTTGCAATATTAGAGAAATTAGCCAGAGAAATTGAGCTCCTCCATGACCAGAGGAGACATCACTGCTGTGGCAGTGCATAAACTTACCTGGAGAACTGAGCTCCTGCGGTGTGTGGCTGAACAAAGGGAGGAGAGTGGCTTAGCTGGCAAAAGGAAGTGAGATGAAATCCTTGCAGGATTATGCACATTGAAGTTTAAGTGACCGAGCAAAGATAACCGTTCACGTTTAGAACAGTTTTGACTGTCTTAAGTTCATTTAGTGAAGTACAAAAGAGACGGCTTATGGTAAAAGACGAAGCTTTGCATAAATGTAGGCATCTTGCATTTATTTAATTGTGTTTCACTTAAGGTTTACTAAACTCTTGGCGTGAAACACACTGCTTGTATATGTAGTTTTTTTTTTTTTTTTTTTTTTTTTTTAGATTCTACGCGATTTTGAAGATAAATTGCAGGACAGTGTTTAACGATAGGTTCTTAATGATTCTGTGAGCAACCTGCATATATCGTGCGACCTACTGTTTATGTATGACGGTAAATCATTGAAGGCTATAGAAACAGTTTAGAAACGTGTAACTGGCATGACTGGCTCGTGACTCAAACAACAATGCCAAGCTCAACCAAGGACAGACACGAGAAGGGCCGAGCTGAGCACTCACTGAGTTGACCCAGCAGACATTGAGTAGGCTATAGACTGGCCGGGACTGAATCTGCGGCGCGGCTTACTTTGTCTGGCGGCCTGACGAAGAAAGAAGACCCTTCCCCTCGCGTGAAGAGGGCAGCATTGCCTTACTGACCATTTCTCTATGGCGGGAATTATTGTATGGACCGGTGTAGATAATACGCGGAAGGAGATCGCGGATGTTTCGCCTGTGGTTATGATCCCGTTTGTTAAGCCTGACGCCCATGAAATTACACCAGAGGATTGCAGCAGAGGTTCCTCAAAGACGAGAGATTACTCATCGGACGGGAATTGCTCGATTCGGACCTGTTAGGACGGTACTGCCGGGCTAAATGCTGCAAAAACTGTCAATGAAATGAGGTGAGACTGCTGAGTATATATACACACCTCTTACCATTGATTGCTGAGTGCTCTCCACCTGTGTTAATTATCTGAACGTGCTCCTCCCGAACCTTGTTAATAAAACATCATTTCACGAGTTCACACTTACATATAATTTGAAGGGGTAAAGTTTAATGCGTATTTGGCGTGCTGTCCGGAGGGAGGGCTCCGAGCTCGGAGTTCGGCCCGAACCCAGAGTACTCCCCCCAAAGGCTAAAGAGCAGAGGACAGCCGCCGGACTAAAGACCCCCCAAATGAGTGCCGAGTTTGGCGGGCTGGCATCTCAAGAAGGGGCCTGGAAGCTTGAACGGGAAGGCCCGTAATTTTGGCTCACTGCCTGGACTGACTGACTCACTGTTGGTCTGAGAACGGGGAGCGGTTGTAGTTTTACAGTGACAGATCGGGAGGATTTGCGCTTCCCGCTAAGCCCAAATGCTCGCTAGACAGAGAGGAAACAGAAAGGAGGAAAAATTAGAGCTTGCCCAAGAGATTCTCACACTGCATCGCTGGATGAAAGAGAAAACGTAAGTGCTCTACCGGGAAGGTTCTCACTCCGTCCGCTGTGAGACCAATACTCGCTTGACAGAAAGAGGAAACAGGAAAATGAGTGCTTGTCCAGGAGATTTTCTCACACTGCATCCGCTACGAGACCAAATCCTCGCTGGATGAAAGAGAAGACGTAAGTGCTCTACTGGGAAAGTTCTCACTCCGTCCACTGGGAGACCAATGCTCGTTGGACGGAAAGGAAACAGGAAAATGAGTGCTTGCCCAGGAGATTTTCTCACACTGCATCGCTGGATGACAGAGAAAACGTAAGTGCTCTACTGGGAAAGTTCTCACTCCGTCCGCTGAGAGACCAATGCTCGCTGGACGGAAAGGAAACAGGAAAATGAGTGCTTGCCCAGGAGATTTTCTCACACTGCATCGCTGGATGAAAGAGAAAACGCAAGTGCTCTACTGGGAAGGTTCTCACTCCGTCCGCTGGACGGAAAGGAAACAGGAAAATGAGTGCTTGCCCAGGAGATTTTCTCACACTGCATCGCTGGATGAAAGAGAAAACGTAAGTGCTCTACTGGGAAGGTTCTCACTCCGTCCGCTGGACGGAAAGGAAACAGGAAAATGAGTGCTTGCCCAGGAGATTTTCTCACACTGCATCGCTGGATGAAAGAGAAAACGTAAGTGCTCTACTTGGAAAGTTCTCACTCCGTCTGCTGTGAGACCAATGCTCGCTGGACGGAAAGGAAACAGGAAAATGAGTGCTTGCCCAGGAGATTTTCTCACACTGCATCGCTGGATGAAAGAGAAAACATAAGTGCTCTACTGGGAAAGAGCTCACTCCGTCCGCTGGACGGAAAGGAAACAGGAAAATGAGTGCTTGCCCAGGAGATTTTCCTCACACTGCATCGCTGGATGAAAGAGAAAAACGTAAGTGCTCTACTGGGAAAGTTCTCACTCCGTCCACTGTGAGACCAATGCTCGCTGGACAGAAAGAGGAGACAGGAAAGAGGAGAGAGAGGGGATTAAGTGCTCTACCTTATTTTATTTCTTTTTCTTTTTCTTTTTATTTTACCGGTTCGTCCTGATATAGCTTTGGAAAGCATCGGAGGACCATCTCCCAAGGGCTTGAATCTGCTGTTGGGAGAGGCCTTTTTGGGCTGCTGAAGTTGCTGCCCCGATGCGGAATGAGTGACTTGAAAAATTATTTGCTGGAAAGCCTGACTGTTGGAGAACAAATTTGAGGTGTTTCTCGAACCAAAATCGTGTCGCAGGTTTTTGGATTCATCTAAAAACAAGGGTTCCAGAGGAGATTTTGCCTGAGAACTTCTCCATTGCAGATATGCCAGAACTTCTCCATTGCAGATATGCCAGAATCGACTGGTATGGTTGTATTGCGAAGCGAGGTTAAAAATGTAGATGAAATTACCTTTTTTGGTTTGATCAGTCTTACTTTGATCAAATATGAAATAGTTTCGCCATCTGGTACTGATAAGTCTGAGATGGTGGGATGGATTTTTGGGTCAAATTTGGAAGTGATGGCGAGTTCCGAGCATCTAAGAAAACCAAAAAAGGCTAGGATAATGCAGAGGAGACATCACTGCTGTGACAGTGGAGACATTAGTAAGAGTAAAAGAGCTCCAGTGGGAGCAGAGGAAACATCACTGCTGTGGCAGTGGAGAAGATTAGCCAGAGTAAAAGAGCTCCTGCTGGAGCAGAGGAGACATCACTGCTGTGGCAGTGGAGAAGATTAGCCAGAGTAAAAGAGCTCCTGCTGGAGCAGAGGAGACATCACTGCTGTGATAGTGGAGAAGATTAGCCGGAGTAAAAGAGCTCCCGAGGGAGCAGAGACATCACTGCTGTGACAGTGGAAAAATTAGCCATAGAAAACAGAGCTCCTGCTAGAGCAGAGGAGACATCACTGCTGTGGCAGTGGAGAAGATTAGCCAGAGTAAAAGAGCTCCTGAGGGAGCAGAGATGACATCACTGCTGTGGCAGTGGAGAAGATTAGCCAGAGTAAAAGAGCTCCTGTGGGAGCAGAGACGACATCACTGCTGTGGCAGTGGAAAAGATTAGCCAGAGTAAAAGAGCTCCAGTGGGAGCAGAGACGACATCACTGCTGTGGCAGTGGAGAAGATTAGCCAGAGTAAAAGAGCTCCAGTGGGAGCAGAGGAGACATCACTGCTGTGGCAGTGGAGAAGATTAGCCAGAGTAAAAGAGCTCCAGTGGGAGCAGAGACGACATCACTGCTGTGACAGTGGAGACATTAGCCAAAGTAAAAGAGCTCCAGTGGGAGCAGAGGAGACATCACTGCTGTGGCAGTGGAGAAGATTAGCCAGAGTAAAAGAGCTCCTGCTGGAGCAGAGGAGACATCACTGCTGTGGCAGTGGAGAAATTAGCCAGAGTAAAAGAGTTCCTGTGGGTGCAGAGGAGACATCACTGCTGTGGCAGTGGAGAAGATTAGCCAGAGTAAAAGAGCTCCAGTGGGAGCAGAGACGACATCACTGCTGTGACAGTGGAGACATTAGCCAAAGTAAAAGAGCTCCAGTGGGAGCAGAGGAGACATCACTGCTGTGGCAGTGGAGAAGATTAGCCAGAGTAAAAGAGCTCCAGTGGGAGCAGAGGAGACATCACTGCTGTGGCAGTGGAGAAATTAGCCAGAGTAAAAGAGTTCCTGTGGGTGCAGAGGAGACATCACTGCTGTGACAGTGGAGACATTAGTCAGAGTAAAAGAGCTCCAGTGGGAGCAGAGGAAACATCACTGCTGTGGCAGTGGAGAAGATTAGCCAGAGTAAAAGAGCTCCTGCTGGAGCAGAGGAGACATCACTGCTGTGGCAGTGGAGAAGATTAGCCAGAGTAAAAGAGCTCCAGTGGGAGCAGAGGAGACATCACTGCTGTGGCAGTGGAGAAATTAGCCAGAGAAACGGAGCTCTAGTAGGAGCGGAGGAGACATTACTGTTGCAATATTAGAGAAATTAGCCAGAGAAATTGAGCTCCTCCATGACCAGAGGAGACATCACTGCTGTGGCAGTGGATAAACTTACCTGGAGAACTGAGCTCCTGCGGTGTGTGGCTGAACAAAGGGAGGAGAGTGGCTTAGCTGGCAAAAGGAAGTGAGATGAAATCCTTGCAGGATTATGCACATTGAAGTTTAAGTGACCGAGCAAAGATAACCGTTCACGTTTAGAACAGTTTTGACTGTCTTAAGTTCATTTAGTGAAGTACAAAAGAGACGGCTTATGGTAAAAGACGAAGCTTTGCATAAATGTAGGCATCTTGCATTTATTTAATTGTGTTTCACTTAAGGATTACTAAACTCTTGGCGTGAAACACACTGCTTGTATATGTAGTTTTTTTTTTTTGTTTTTTTTTTTAGATTCTACGCGATTTTGAAGATAAATTGCAGGACAGTGTTTAACGATAGGTTCTTAATGATTCTGTGAGCAACCTGCATATATCGTGCGACCTACTGTTTATGTATGACGGTAAATCATTGAAGGCTATAGAAACAGTTTAGAAACGTGTAACTGGCATGACTGGCTCGTGACTCAAACAACAATGCCAAGCTCAACCAAGGACAGACACGAGAAGGGCCGAGCTGAGCACTCACTGAGTTGACCCAGCAGACATTGAGTAGGCTATAGACTGGCCGGGACTGAATCTGCGGCGCGGCTTACTTTGTCTGGCGGCCTGACGAAGAAAGAAGACCCTTCCCCTCGCGTGAAGAGGGCAGCATTGCCTTACTGACCATTTCTCTATGGCGGGAATTATTGTATGGACCGGTGTAGATAATACGCGGAAGGAGATCGCGGATGTTTCGCCTGTGGTTATGATCCCGTTTGTTAAGCCTGACGCCCATGAAATTACACCAGAGGATTGCAGCAGAGGTTCCTCAAAGACGAGAGATTACTCATCGGACGGGAATCGCTCGATTCGGACCTGTTAGGACGGTACTGCCGGGCTAAATGCTGCAAAAACTGTCAATGAAATGAGGTGAGACTGCTGAGTATATATACACACCTCTTACCATTGATTGCTGAGTGCTCTCCACCTGTGTTAATTATCTGAACGTGCTCCTCCCGAACCTTGTTAATAAAACATCATTTCACGAGTTCACACTTACATATAATTTGAAGGGGTAAAGTTTAATGCGTATTTGGCGTGCTGTCCGGAGGGAGGGCTCCGAGCTCGGAGTTCGGCCCGAACCCAGAGTACTCCCCCCAAAGGCTAAAGAGCAGAGGACAGCCGCCGGACTAAAGACCCCCCAAATGAGTGCCGAGTTTGGCGGGCTGGCATCTCAAGAAGGGGCCTGGAAGCTTGAACGGGAAGGCCCGTAATTTTGGCTCACTGCCTGGACTGACTGACTCACTGTTGGTCTGAGAACGGGGAGCGGTTGTAGTTTTACAGTGACAGATCGGGAGGATTTGCGCTTCCCGCTAAGCCCAAATGCTCGCTAGACAGAGAGGAAACAGAAAGGAGGAAAAATTAGAGCTTGCCCAAGAGATTCTCACACTGCATCGCTGGATGAAAGAGAAAACGTAAGTGCTCTACCGGGAAGGTTCTCACTCCGTCCGCTGTGAGACCAATACTCGCTTGACAGAAAGAGGAAACAGGAAAATGAGTGCTTGTCCAGGAGATTTTCTCACACTGCATCCGCTACGAGACCAAATCCTCGCTGGATGAAAGAGAAGACGTAAGTGCTCTACTGGGAAAGTTCTCACTCCGTCCACTGGGAGACCAATGCTTGTTGGACGGAAAGGAAACAGGAAAATGAGTGCTTGCCCAGGAGATTTTCTCACACTGCATCGCTGGATGAAAGAGAAAACGTAAGTGCTCTACTGGGAAAGTTCTCACTCCGTCTGCTGTGAGACCAATGCTCGCTGGACGGAAAGGAAACAGGAAAATGAGTGCTTGCCCAGGAGATTTTCTCACACTGCATCGCTGGATGAAAGAGAAAACATAAGTGCTCTACTGGGAAAGAGCTCACTCCGTCCGCTGGACGGAAAGTAAACAGGAAAATGAGTGCTTGCCCAGGAGATTTTCCTCACACTGCATCGCTGGATGAAAGAGAAAAACGTAAGTGCTCTACTGGGAAAGTTCTCACTCCGTCCACTGTGAGACCAATGCTCGCTGGACAGAAAGAGGAGACAGGAAAGAGGAGAGAGAGGGGATTAAGTGCTCTACCTTATTTTATTTTTATTTCTTTTTCTTTTTCTTTTTATTTTACCGGTTCGTCCTGATATAGCTTTGGAAAGCATCGGAGGACCATCTCCCAAGGGCTTGAATCTGCTGTTGGGAGAGGCCTTTTTGGGCTGCTGAAGTTGCTGCCCCGATGCGGAATGAGTGACTTGAAAAATTATTTGCTGGAAAGCCTGACTGTTGGAGAACAAATTTGAGGTGTTTCTCGAACCAAAATCGTGTCGCAGGTTTTTGGATTCATCTAAAAACAAGGGTTCCAGAGGAGATTTTGCCTGAGAACTTCTCCATTGCAGATATGCCAGAACTTCTCCATTGCAGATATGCCAGAATCGACTGGTATGGTTGTATTGCGAAGCGAGGTTAAAAATGTAGATGAAATTACCTTTTTTGGTTTGATCAGTCTTACTTTGATCAAATATGAAATGGTTTCGCCATCTGGTACTGATAAGTCTGAGATGGTGGGATGGATTTTTGGGTCAAATTTGGAAGTGATGGCGAGTTCCGAGCATCTAAGAAAACCAAAAAAGGCTAGGATAATGCAGAGGAGACATCACTGCTGTGACAGTGGAGACATTAGTAAGAGTAAAAGAGCTCCAGTGGGAGCAGAGGAAACATCACTGCTGTGGCAGTGGAGAAGATTAGCCAGAGTAAAAGAGCTCCTGCTGGAGCAGAGGAGACATCACTGCTGTGGCAGTGGAGAAGATTAGCCAGAGTAAAAGAGCTCCTGCTGGAGCAGAGGAGACATCACTGCTGTGATAGTGGAGAAGATTAGCCGGAGTAAAAGAGCTCCCGAGGGAGCAGAGACATCACTGCTGTGACAGTGGAAAAATTAGCCATAGAAAACAGAGCTCCTGCTAGAGCAGAGGAGACATCACTGCTGTGGCAGTGGAGAAGATTAGCCAGAGTAAAAGAGCTCCTGAGGGAGCAGAGATGACATCACTGCTGTGGCAGTGGAGAAGATTAGCCAGAGTAAAAGAGCTCCTGTGGGAGCAGAGACGACATCACTGCTGTGGCAGTGGAAAAGATTAGCCAGAGTAAAAGAGCTCCAGTGGGAGCAGAGACGACATCACTGCTGTGGCAGTGGAGAAGATTAGCCAGAGTAAAAGAGCTCCAGTGGGAGCAGAGGAGACATCACTGCTGTGGCAGTGGAGAAGATTAGCCAGAGTAAAAGAGCTCCTGCTGGAGCAGAGGAGACAGTGCTGTGGCAGTGGAGACATTAGCCAAAGTAAAAGAGCTCCAGTGGGAGCAGAGGAGACATCACTGCTGTGGCAGTGGAGAAGATTAGCCAGAGTAAAAGAGCTCCAGTGGGAGCAGAGACGACATCACTGCTGTGGCAGTAGAGAAGATTAGCCGGAGTAAAAGAGCTCCAGTGGGAGCAGAGACGACATCACTGCTGTGGCAGTGGAGAAGATTAGCCAGAGTAAAAGAGCTCCAGTGGGAGCAGAGACGACATCACTGCTGTGGCAGTGGAGAAGATTAGCCAGAGTAAAAGAGCTCCTGCTGGAGCAGAGGAGACAGTGCTGTGGCAGTGGAGACATTAGCCAAAGTAAAAGAGCTCCAGTGGGAGCAGAGGAGACATCACTGCTGTGGCAGTGGAGAAGATTAGCCAGAGTAAAAGAGCTCCTGCTGGAGCAGAGGAGACAGTGCTGTGGCAGTGGAGACATTAGCCAAAGTAAAAGAGCTCCAGTGGGAGCAGAGGAGACATCACTGCTGTGGCAGTGGAGAAGATTAGCCAGAGTAAAAGAGCTCCAGTGGGAGCAGAGGAGACATCACTGCTGTGGCAGTGGAGAAATTAGCCAGAGTAAAAGAGTTCCTGTGGGTGCAGAGGAGACATCACTGCTGTGACAGTGGAGACATTAGTCAGAGTAAAAGAGCTCCAGTGGGAGCAGAGGAAACACCACTGCTGTGGCAGTGGAGAAGATTAGCCAGAGTAAAAGAGCTCCTGCTGGAGCAGAGGAGACATCACTGCTGTGGCAGTGGAGAAGATTAGCCAGAGTAAAAGAGCTCCAGTGGGAGCAGAGGAGACATCACTGCTGTGGCAGTGGAGAAGATTAGCCAGAGTAAAAGAGCTCCAGTGGGAGCAGAGGAGACATCACTGCTGTGGCAGTGGAGAAATTAGCCAGAGAAACGGAGCTCTAGTAGGAGCGGAGGAGACATTACTGTTGCAATATTAGAGAAATTAGCCAGAGAAATTGAGCTCCTCCATGACCAGAGGAGACATCACTGCTGTGGCAGTGCATAAACTTACCTGGAGAACTGAGCTCCTGCGGTGTGTGGCTGAACAAAGGGAGGAGAGTGGCTTAGCTGGCAAAAGGAAGTGAGATGAAATCCTTGCAGGATTATGCACATTGAAGTTTAAGTGACCGAGCAAAGATAACCGTTCACGTTTAGAACAGTTTTGACTGTCTTAAGTTCATTTAGTGAAGTACAAAAGAGACGGCTTATGGTAAAAGACGAAGCTTTGCATAAATGTAGGCATCTTGCATTTATTTAATTGTGTTTCACTTAAGGATTACTAAACTCTTGGCGTGAAACACACTGCTTGTATATGTATTTTTTTTTTTTTTTTTTTTTTTTTTTAGATTCTACGCGATTTTGAAGATAAATTGCAGGACAGTGTTTAACGATAGGTTCTTAATGATTCTGTGAGCAACCTGCATATATCGTGCGACCTACTGTTTATGTATGACGGTAAATCATTGAAGGCTATAGAAACAGTTTAGAAACGTGTAACTGGCATGACTGGCTCGTGACTCAAACAACAATGCCAAGCTCAACCAAGGACAGACACGAGAAGGGCCGAGCTGAGCACTCACTGAGTTGACCCAGCAGACATTGAGTAGGCTATAGACTCGCCGGGACTGAATCTGCGGCGCGGCTTACTTTGTCTGGCGGCCTGACGAAGAAAGAAGACCCTTCCCCTCGCGTGAAGAGGGCAGCATTGTCTTACTGACCATTTCTCTATGGCGGGAATTATTGTATGGACCGGTGTAGATAATACGCGGAAGGAGATCGCGGATGTTTCGCCTGTGGTTATGATCCCGTTTGTTAAGCCTGACGCCCATGAAATTACACCAGAGGATTGCAGCAGAGGTTCCTCAAAGACGAGAGATTACTCATCGGACGGGAATCGCTCGATTCGGACCTGTTAGGACGGTACTGCCGGGCTAAATGCTGCAAAAACTGTCAATGAAATGAGGTGAGACTGCTGAGTATATATACACACCTCTTACCATTGATTGCTGAGTGCTCTCCACCTGTGTTAATTATCTGAACGTGCTCCTCCCGAACCTTGTTAATAAAACATCATTTCACGAGTTCACACTTACATATAATTTGAAGGGGTAAAGTTTAATGCGTATTTGGCGTGCTGTCCGGAGGGAGGGCTCCGAGCTCGGAGTTCGGCCCGAACCCAGAGTACTCCCCCCAAAGGCTAAAGAGCAGAGGACAGCCGCCGGACTAAAGACCCCCCAAATGAGTGCCGAGTTTGGCGGGCTGGCATCTCAAGAAGGGGCCTGGAAGCTTGAACGGGAAGGCCCGTAATTTTGGCTCACTGCCTGGACTGACTGACTCACTGTTGGTCTGAGAACGGGGAGCGGTTGTAGTTTACAGTGACAGATCGGGAGGATTTGCGCTTCCCGCTAAGCCCAAATGCTCGCTAGACAGAGAGGAAACAGAAAGGAGGAAAAATTAGAGCTTGCCCAAGAGATTCTCACACTGCATCGCTGGATTAATTATCTGAACGTGCTCCTCCCGAACCTTGTTAATAAAACATCATTAAAACACAGAAGCAGGTTTATCAAACTGCTGCCCCTTTAAGACCGAGCGCACGGACCGCTTTTGAACATGGTTACTGTTCATTTGAGATATAACCGACTTTGTTTACTATAGGATACTCGCCAAGACGGGCGTTTTTACATAATTTTGTGTGAATTCGTCCGTACAATCGCAAGACGTGAAAGACAATTTAATTCAGTATTCGCGCGCTGAGACACTGGTTTGCAGGGCGCGCGCTTTGGATGTTTGCGTTCATGGAACTTCTTGACCTGCACACGTCCTGTAATAATGTAGGGAACCACTTGTTATACTTAAATCAGGTAACAGTTCATGTTTTAATTTACTTACATATACGATTTAGTTTTCATCCAAATAACGTGCTGAGTGAACGTTCAGCAATCAAGAGCATTCAACAGAAGTGCGCTCGCTCGCGCTCTCTCTCTCTTGTCAGTTAACGTTAATAAGCTACATGCCTCGTTTTATTTTCTTTGCCATTGACATCCGACTGAACAAACTTTCCACTGATGTCTGTATAAAGGGATGTGCTCGCAAAATGTACGTGGTATCGGTGCGTGGTATCGGCAAATTTTTATGAGTACGAGTACGAGTATATGAGGACAGTATCGGCCCGATCCCCGATGCCAGTTTCGGTATCGGGCCATCCCTAGTTACAATAGTCCATGTGAAGTATACAGTACTTCAACCTTAATATTATGAAGCGACGAGAATACTTTTTGTGCGCAAAAAAAACCCCAAATAACGACATTATTCAACAATCTCCTCTTCCACGTCATTCTCCTACGCTGTTGACGTAGTGTAAACGCCCAGTGCTTCTGGGTTCTATGTCAGAATGTAGGCTTATTATTGGCCAGCATCACACATGACCAGCGTCAGCCAATAATAAGCCTCAATCTGACGTAGAACCCAGAAGCACTGGGCGTTTACACTACGTCAACAGCGTAGGAGAATGACGTGGAAGAGAAGAGATTGTTGAATAATGTTGTAATGGCGGGGGTTTTACACACAAAAAGTATTCTTGTTGCTTCATAACATTAAGGTTGAAGTACTGTAGTCACATGGACTATTTTAACTATGTCTTTACTACCTTTCTGGGCCTTGGATGTTGCAATGACATTGCAGTCTATGGAGGGACAGAAACCTCTCAGATTTCATCAAAAATATCTTCATTTGTGTTCCTAAGATGAATGAAAGTCTTACGGGGTTGGAACAACATGAGGATGAGTAATTACTGACAGAATTAATATTTTTGGGTGAACTAACCCTTTAAGAATCTGTCAGCGTATTCATTTCTAATGTACATGTGTGTCAGAGACATTGCTTTTTCATCGTTTAGGCTTAAATGATGAAATACTATTCCATCGTTAATGAATGTAGCCACTTTTTTTGCACTTCTATATACCAAGTTTGGTCTCCGAAGTGTTATTGATTAAAGTGAGTCATTGTTATGCATTGAATTATTAAAGCTGTTTGTTGAGAATTTGTTAGAGTCAGGGTATAGTCTCAAATATATTTATTTTTATGCAGATTTTATAAACATTTACTAATACGTTATTAAAATCAAAGGTTGTATTTGTTAACATTAGTTAATGCACTGTAAACTAACATGAACAATGAATAGCTGTATTTTTATTAACTAACATTAACAAAGATGAATAAATACTGTAACAAATGTATTTCTCATGGTTAGTTCATGTTAGTAATACACTACCTAACGTTAACTAATAAACCTTATTATAAAGTGTTTCCATTTTTTTGTTTTAAAAAAAATGTAAAAACCTAAAGTGACTATTTACATAAATTGTATACCCCAATGCAAACTTGTGTGGACCACCCGTGTCAGTTGTTTAGAAAACAAATACAATAAATGTACCTTTGAACTGTATCATTGCCTTAAATTTATTTGTCCAGTTGTAAATGTTACCTTTGTAAAATTGTGAAAGTTTTCTCAATGATATATAATAGATGATTGATAGCACTTAAGTTATTGGAGTAAAGCTTACTTGCTCTTTTAAGTGCAATCGGTTTGCATGGTTTTAACAAGTAAACTGGATTGCTTTTGAAGTAAAGTAAACTCAGTAATTCCAAGTTGTATGCAGAAAACATCAGAGTTAACACAACTAGCATAAATGAGTACATGGTAAATGGACTGCATTTATATAGCGCTTTCAAAGACCCAATGGTCACCAAAGCGCTTTACAATATTGCCTCACATTCACTCACTCATTCATACACCGACGGCGGTGTCAGCCATGCAAGGCGATCCAGCTCGTCGGGAGCAACTGGGGTTAGGTGTCTTGCTCAAGGACACCTCGACACTTGGTCAGGTGGAACCGGGGATTGAACCACCAACCTTCCGGTTTGTAGACAATCTACATGAACCACTGAGCCACTGCCGCCCCGAGTACATCCAAAGTAAATGATCAAGTATACTATACAAATTAGTTTTAAGTTACTGGAACTCTCTTGTAAGTGTACACTACTAGACATGCACTTGTTAGAACTACATACTATTCCTATTTCACGTTACTTAGTTTTTTATGTGCAATCGGTTTGCATGCTTTTTTTGAGTAAGCTGAACTAATCGGATTTTACAGTGCATGCAAAATAAATAATACCCATTAAAGCATGCAGATGGATGAGTGCATGAGTCTTTCACAAGTTTTTCTGAAGTTCTTCGGACACAGATGTAAGTTACAGTTCACAGCACACTCACCAACAGTGTTACATTCATGAACACAGACTTATATCAGGTTGCTGCAGCTGATAGGCGCTCTTGCTCCGGCACTGGACGGCAGTTTTTCCGACGTGGAACAAGAACAACAACTGACGTTACCAATGTAACTTCATGCTCTATACTTAGGAGTGCATATCTGAACAACCAATGAGCTACAAGAACCCAGTAGGCAGTTAAGGGACTTAAACCATGGACACCACCATCCACACCATCCGAGTGAAACACTTCTGGAACAAGAACAAATGTAGGGCGGGGCTTGATTTTGTCTGTGGGGAATTGATTGGATGGTTGTGGTTTGCTATTGGCTGATCTCATGTGAGTGACAGGTTGCCCCGCCCTTGTCATCAGAGAAGAGAAGAGATGCTGCAAGAGGAAGTTATTCTCATTCAAGATTACCAGGAACAGGATTTTAACAAAATAATGATGTGCACTGAGAAATCATTCAGAATAAACTGCATTATTCCATAAAAATTAAGAATGGTCCATTTCGATTTAATGGTGACTTTAATCTATAGTATTAAACATGGAAACATTAAACTGCTCTTGTATTTATTCACAAACAAATGTTTAAGAACTTTATGTGGCCTGCAGGACGGGGCTGAGAGCCATGAGTACAGCGTTAGAACAGCGTGAGGCCTGATTATGATGACTGATGATGAGCATCACCTTCGAGTTTCTCACGGAGGAGCTTCGGAAGCATGAGAGGAGAAGCGACGACAGTGAAGGACGAGAGAGGACCAGGCCTGGCTTTATGTTAGTACAATATACTAACAGTATAACAGTAATAATACTTACAGTAGTGCATATGAAAAGCACTATATAAATGCCTCATTCATTCATTCATTCATTATGTTTTGTTTATGTGTGTGTGGCAGTCGTCTGTGAGGGGCTGCCACTTTTACTTTCATTTTGTGTTCGTTTATTTTATGATTATTAAAGTGTAAAACGATCGCCAGTTCCCGCCTCCTTCCCTGAATTACTAACCTTGTTACACTGGAATAACGACGACTGCTGTGTTTGAGTATATTTTGACGAAACGGCTGCCTCTCCCTTGTATTCAGTGCCACCCGTCCATTAACTTCGCCAGGTTCCCGACTGGAGTGTGTGTGATTGGAGAGGAGGCGCTGCAAAGGAGAATTGGCGGCATGTGATGAGGCACACCTGAAGAATATGAAGCCTCATCACCGCCGCTGTTAAAAGCTGAGCACGCGTCTCCTCGAGAGACCGGTCTCTTCCCCGTGCACGCCGGGGTCCTCGTGGGTCCAGGAGGGGAGCGAAGAGGGATTCCCGCCACTGCCGACGAGGACTCCAGATCCCCCTTTTGTTTTAACACTTTATTTCCCCCTTTTTGGACATTTTATGTTTCTTTATGTTCATAAAATGGCTCTCTGAGGCCTGACACCACTCCCACTGTGTCTGTTGTTTGCTCCTCCCACCACAAAATATATATATATATATATATACTGTGTGTGTATGGTGCAAAGTTGTGAAAAAAAACAACTATTTAAAACAGGCATCTTGTCTCACACGATGTATATTAATCCAGAATTACAGACATAAATAAATGAAGAGCTCATGAGGCTGATGTGACACACCATTACTGTACTTTAAAACAAACTGAAATCCACTGCGAATAAATATGTTCATAGCAACATGTTTCTATGCAAACTTAAGCATAAAACAGCTACAGAAAGAGTCTAATGGCTGTAATATAATAACAGTACACATTGTTTATGTAGACAGAATGCACAGACCTGCATTATTACAGTAGTTCAGTGTATCTGATCAATGAAACACTCCAATAACAGCAACTCAATGGCTGATGGTAAACACAGGATCATCCGTAGATTCTGTGTTTTTCGAGCAGCACGACGGGACTTTGTGAAGCTTGTCCCGCGACAGATACAGAACCGGCTGGATGCTGCTGCTGATGTCCATGAAGCCGAAGGCGATGTAGTGGATGTAACAGTGGAAGACCTCCGGAGAGAAATACTCTTGAAATGGGAAGAGAGCCACCGGCGGGAAGTAGTTAAACACAATGATGGCCAAGATGATGATGACCATTTTGAAGGCCTTTTTCTTGAAGGGATGCCTCTCGTCTCGGCCTGGAGTAGATTGTCTGAGGGCCCAGAGAATAGAGATGTTACAGAACAGCATGAACGCAAACGCTGCCAGAATCATGACGGTGAAGACTTTCTCAAAGTTAGGGATGTTTCCTGCACACTTCGCTGTGGCGTAGACTAAAGTGACGAGCCACACGGCGCCGGCGCACACCGAGCGATGCCGCTGGTCTTTGAGTTCGGTGAAGGTGATGGGATGGCAGACGGCCATGTATCGGTCCAGACAGATGCAGGACAGAAAGAGCGGCGACGAGTCTTTGACGCCATAGAAGAAGCGCAGGACGTACCAGGTGCTGCTGGAGGTCAGATACACGATGTTGGCCAGTTCCAGCGGAGGAGTGAGGCAGAAGAAAGTGTCCAGCAGGGCCAGTTGGACGATGAAGATGTCTGAGGTGGACGAGTCTCCCTTATTCTTATGGATGAGCCACAGAACCATGATGTTGGCCGGAATGCCCAGGAACATGTTGATGAACTGCAGCACCAGGTAGAAGATGATGACGGTGGGCATGTGTGCACAACTAGCGTAGACGGTCTGCTCGACCGGAGAGGCGTTCAGCGGCCGGTGACTGATGAGCAGAGACGAGTTGATGTATCTGAACAGCTCTGTGATTTCCATCGTCCTCTCTGTGTGCTCGGACCAACTCCTGAAACACACAAACAGTGATCAATCAAACTCTTGCTTTGTGCTTTTCTGCTCCTCATTCAAACGGCACTGAAACAGCTTTGACTTTATGTCTCGATAATAACATTCATGAGTGAATTTCACTGTTTGGACTCATGAAACTCATCCCACATGTGCACAAATACATGTTGAATTAAAGTATTTCCCTACAGATGCCTAGACATCACATGTGACGAGCTCTCATAATGCAACAAAAGGCTTTCTGTTAAAGAATAATCACTTTCGATAATCATTTAAAAAATGTATATTCTTTAGTCAAACCTTAAAGTCTTGACTAGGAAAAACATGATTGTTACAGTTCATTTAACAAGCTACATCTACAACGGGGCATGTTGTCACATTATATTGTGTTGTCACAGTAGGAATCTGCTTTGTTTGAAATATGAGTACAAAAATCTACTTTTTTGAAATAATAGAACAGTACAATAATTATGGTGCACAAAATAAAGATAAAGATAAAAGAATAAAGAAGATAAACAAGCAGCCTCATGACAACTATGTGACAGAATATGTATAGAGTTTGTGATATAAACTAGATTAAACTAGATTTGTCAAGTCATGTTCATAGCACTTTATACAATACAGCTTCACAGTAATAAAGAGTAGTTCAGTTCAAATATCATTATGATTTTAATTTCAACTGTAAAGCAGCTCTACAAAAGATAGTTTCATTTTCAATTTCATTGAGTTGATACAGTGATACAAATTCATAGTTAATTCAAAACATTAAGTGAAATTATTCAGTGACCTTAGTTGGTTGTTTCAAGACAGCCTAACCAATAAGTGTCACTGAATATGAATCATCTTAAACCACCAGTTGTTACATTTATGAAGTTTCCGTCAGTAGAGAAACCTTTCAGTGTTTCATGATAAGCATAATCTCTTACCTGTCTGAAGTTCCTGTGGTCTTCAGCGCAGTGTGAAGTTCGTCATGAGACTGACAGCTCATTTTAAGCTGAAGACACTGACGACACCTTCACCCATGATTCAACACCACAGGGAGCTTCAGGAGCCAATCGAAGCCAAGCGTTCCAGAGAATAAACCAATATGGAAATGTGCCCCCTCTTACAGAAGAATTATTTGCATATTGCTGAGTTTATGGACCAGATAACATTTTAACATATTAACATATTTACAGGGTTCATGTTTACAGATGGTGGGACTGGTTCAGAAGACGTGTAGAAGCAAGTCCTCATCATTAACACTGATTGGCAATGATGCAACTCGCCATTGGCTCCTGACGGAAATTTGGTGGTAAACAACTGATGCAACCGTACATTAGTATTCTTCTGAAATTCACTGTAACAAAGTGTCATTTGTTACATGAATATGACATGGAGGTTCATCTGGATGGAAGAATAAGACAAAGAGGCGGCTATGTGATTGTCAGATAGTGGCTTATTTTTTACCTTTGTGCGACAGAATCATTTTCAGTGTCAAAACAGAAGCACTTTTGTCATCTTAAGCTTCTTCAACAGCATGAAGCCTCGTCTGAATAAACACAAGAACCATTAAAGCACTTTCATCATCCTAGTTTGCACAAAGTGTCGTATTAAAGACACGATCGACACAGTCTTGCACATCGTCACAATATTCATCCATATATGACAGAAATCTCTGCTCTGCTTATATGATTTTTGATTGTAACATAATTCAGATAAAATGACAGAGATGAGATCAAATGTAAGAGGTTAAGGATGAAAGATTAAGGTAAAAACACTAATAACAACAAATATTTAAAAAGCATCAAAATAGACATATGCGATATGAATAATAGAGATATTGAGAAACTGTCCGCTACAGTAAGTGCTTGTTGTTAAGCTATTTAGTAACACTTTATTTTGATAGTCCATCTGTTGAGACTCTATTAGTTATTAGTAGCTATTCAGTAGATTGTCAACAGTGCATCAATTGACATTCAACAACACTCTTTCAACAGACAAGTGCATTTCAAGTGTTAATCTACAGATTTTACAAAAAGTGCCTGTTGACTGTCAAAATGTTTTTTTGCAACAGGGTATTAACCAATTGTCAACTAACTTTCTGTAGATTGAGTCAACATCTTCTAAGCTGTCTACTAACAAATCAAAATCAATCTGTCAGTTGAAAGCGAACACTCAAGTCAGCATATGTTCTGTGTATGATACAGTATATCCTACTCAAGGGATTTCAAATGCATCAAATTAATGACTATTTAAACTGTTTAAAAAATTAAAAAATCTTTAATTTACCATCTGTTGATAATCAACTAAAGATCAGTTGCTTGTCAACAAATATATAGTTTGCGATCAGTAGACTGTTAGCAGACATTCTCAATATATCTTTTAGGACTATCTTATTAGATTTTAGAAAGAACCCCCCGACCACCCTCTCTTCTACCCTTATTAATGATCAAGCTATAGAAGTGGTGAAGCAATATAAATACCTTGGTATTATAATCGATGACAAACTCACCTTCGAGCCACAAGTTGACGCTGTCTGTAAGAAGTCACATCAACGCATGTTTTTTTATCATAAACTTCGCAATTTTAATGTCGATAAGACTTTTATGAGGATGTTTTATTGCTGTTTTATTGAATCCATTCTTTCTTTTGCCCTTGTGAGTTGGTTTGGGTCCCTTACGATTAAAAACAAGAATAAGCTGCAATATATAGTTAATGTGTGTGGCAAAATTTCACACAATTCTCTGATTGACTTAAATTCTCTATATGAGACAAGGACCCTCAAGAAGGCACAATCAGTCCTAGCTGACCCAAGTCACCCCCTGAACAGCTGCTTCATTTTGTTGCCGTCGGGTCGCAGATTCAGTCTGCCTAAATGTAGGACAAACAGACATACAAATTCCGTTGTCCCTGCTGCTTTAGGTTGTTTAAGTAAATGTGAGTTGTGGACTTCTGAGTAGTATGTATTTATTTTGTTTTGTACTGATTGTATGGTTGTTGTTTTGAATAATCTGTGTGTTACTTATGTCACATGCTGCTGCACAACGAATTACCCCTCGGGGATAATAAAGACTCCTTGAACCTTGAACCTTGAACCTTAGAGTGAAAAATTGTTGATATCAGTAGAAAGTCTATAACCTATCAACAAATTACATACAGTTTTCCATTAATTATATGCAACATACACTCACCTAAAGGATTATTAGGAACACCATACTAATACTGTGTTTGACCCCCTTTCGCCTTCAGAACTGCCTTAATTCTACGTGGCATTGATTCAACAAGGTGCTGAAAGCATTCTTTAGAAATGTTGGCCCATATTGATAGGATAGCATCTTGCAGTTGATGGAGATTTGTGGGATGCACATCCAGGGCACGAAGCTCCCGTTCCACCACATCCCAAAGATGTTCTATTGGGTTGAGATCTGGTGACTGTGGGGGCCATTTTAGTACAGTGAACTCATTGTCATGTTCAAGAAACCAATTTGAAATGATTCGAGCTTTGTGACATGGTGCATTATCCTGCTGGAAGTAGCCATCAGAGGATGGGTACATGTTGGTCATAAAGGGATGGACATGGTCAGAAACAATGCTCAGGTAGGCCGTGGCATTTAAATGATGCCCAATTGGCACTAAGGGGCCTAAAGTGTGCCAAGAAAACATCCCCCACACCATTACACCACCACCACCAGCCTGCACAGTGGTAACAAGGCATGATGGATCCATGTTCTCATTCTGTTTACGCCAAATTCTGACTCTACCATCTGAATGTCTCAACAGAAATCGAGACTCATCAGACCAGGCAACATTTTTCCAGTCTTCAACTGTCCAATTTTGACTGTTCACACTGTTTCCAGTGTGAAGTATTTCCACACAGCGGACGTTGTTGGCTAGCCGCAAACTGCGGAATGGATTTCCTGAGCGGGGGCGTGTCTCATAACTCTGTGTCTCATTGAGCCGCGCCTCTGTTCAGTAAATCCATTCCGCAGTTTGCAGCCAGCTAGCAGAGTAGCCGGCGGGAATCACTTTTGGAGTCATTTCAGCAGACAACGTTAAAGCGCAGACATGACTCATGGATATCGGATATCTCTGCAGGTTGTATCGGGAAAATCCGATACGTGAATTACGCAGGTATCGGTCCCGATACCGATACTGGATCGGATCGGCCCCATCCCTAATTTTGGTGAGCTCGTGCAAATTGTAGCCTCTTTTTCCTATTTGTAGTGGAGATGAGTGGTACCCGGTGGGGTCTTCTGCTGTTGTAGCCCATCCGCCTCAAGGTTGTGCGTGTTGTGGCTTCACAAATGCTTTGCTGCATACCTCGGTTGTAACGAGTGGTTATTTCAGTCAAAGTTGCTCTTCTATCAGCTTGAATCAGTCGGCCCATTCTCCTCTGACCTCTAGCATCAACAAGGCATTTTCGCCCACAGGACTGCCGCATACTGGATGTTTTTCCCTTTTCACAACATTCTTTGTAAACCCTAGACATGGTTGTGCGTGAAAATCCCAGAAACTGAGCAGATTGTGAAATACTCAGACCGGCCCGTCTGGCACCAACAACCATGCCACGCTCAAAATTGCTTAAATCACCTTTCTTTCCCATTCTGACATTCAGTTTGGAGTTCAGGAGATTGTCTTGACCAGGACCACACCCCTAAATGCATTGAACAGGTGTTCCTAATAATCCTTTAGGTGAGTGTATTTACCATTTAAAATGAGAAGTTTTGCATACCTGACTGAGAACAAACACTATAGGCAGCACACAAAGAAACAAACAAACTCGTATAGTTAACAACAACCTACTTTAACAACATTTCAAATGCTAGGCCAAGATTCAAAGTTATAAACAACACCAAGGCAAAAATAAATTAATAATAATAATTAATACGTTGCCTTTCGTGACAATGAGGGGTGGGCGGGGGTACAAGTTAATGCATAACCAGCAACTTTTACAGATACTTCCTAAACTGATCTGTGGTTACTATTCCTTATGACCTTGAGAAGTTTTCCAAGTACTCCATGTTTATATCTTCTTGCTAACCAGTAGGTCCACTCTATGAAGCTGAGCTGTTTATTTAAAGCCTTCTCAGAACGATTGCTGCTTATGCCAAACTTCCCTCTTGTAAGTCTGCCACGTTCTCTCAATGTTTTGAGTATGTAGTCCTGTTTGTGTATCTACATAATTCTGGCTGAGTTAGGCTAGTTCTGGCTGAGTTCAAATGAGTGTTTGAACATGAGGTGCTGATACAGGCAAATTATCAATACTCGACCTCAGTGCTGCATTTGACACTGTCGATTATAACATACTTCTAGACAGGCTGGAAAACTGGGTCAGGCTTTCTGGGATAGTCCTAAAATGGTTCAGGTCATACTTAGATGGGAGAGGTTATTATGTGAGTATAGGAGACCATAAGTCTGAGTGGACATCCATGACATGCGGAGTCCCTCAAGGCTCGATTCTTGCGCCACTCCTGTTCAACCTGTATATACTCCCAAGGAGCCAAATAATGAGAAAGAATCAAATTGCTTACCACAGCTCTGCAGACAACACACAGATCTACCACAGCTCTGCAGATGACACACAGATCTACCACAGCTCTGCAGACGACACACAGCTCTACCACAGCTATGCAGACGACACACAGATCTACCACAGCTCTGCAGACGACACACAGCTCTACCACAGCTATGCAGACGACACACAGATCTGCCACAGCTCTGCAGATGACACACAGCTCTACCACAGCTATGCAGACGACACACAGATCTACCACAGCTCTGCAGATGACACACAGCTCTACCACAGCTATGCAGACGACACACAGATCTACCACAGCTCTGCAGATGACACACAGCTCTACCACAGCTATGCAGATGACACACAGCTCTACTTAGCCCTATCGCCTAACGATTACAGCCCCATTGACTCCCTGTGCCAATGCATTGATGAAGTCAACAGTTGGATGTGCCAGTACTTTCTTCAGTTAAACAAAGACAAAAATGAAGTCATTGCGTTTGGAAACAAAGATGAAGTTCTCAAGATGAACACATACCTTCACTCTAGGGGTCAAACAACTAAACATCAAGTCAGGAATCTCAGTGTGATTCTGGAGTCAGACTTTAGTTTCAGTAGTCATGTCAAAGCAATAAGTAAATCAGCATACTATCATCTGAAAAATATTGCAAGAATTAGATGCTTTATTTCCAGACAAGACTTAGAGAAACGTGTGCATGCGTTCATCACCAGCAGGGTGGATTATTGTAATGGACTCCTCACTGGCCTTCCCGAAAAGACCATAAGACAGTTGCAGCTCATACAGAACGCTGAGCAGAACCATAACATATGAACACATCACACCAGTCCTCAGGTCTTTACACTGGCTCCCAGTTACATTTAGGATTGATTTTAAAGTATTATTACTGGTATATAAATCACTCAATGGCCTAGGACCTCAATACTGTCACGGACACACCCTCGTCAGCACCAGTTCCAAGTAAAGTCAAGTCATCTTCATTTATATAGCGCTTTTAACAATGTAGATTGTTTCAAAGCAGCTTTACAGAGATAAACGTATAATTTAAGGTAACAGAGATTGTTTTGGCTTTATAGCGGATCTTTAATAAAGTTATTTTCCAGCTAAAGTTAGTTTTGATTGATTCGCTTCCGTCGCAACGATCATTTGTTATTAAATTTGGGGCCGCCAAGACGACACCATTCTCTCTACACAGACTTTAAACGCGAACCTGTGAGAAACGCAGACGGCGGTCACATGTGCATTAAGAATTGGTTCTATAGTTATGTGCGTTTGAATATATGTGCGCAGGTTTGGAAATTCCCTACAAACCAAGCCTAAACAAAGTACTGGCATTTCCTTATAATTTTTGATACAGAATTTTATTTTATTTTATCAATTCGGGGTAGGTACGCGAATTGAGTTTCCCGACAACGCTTTATCTGTAGAGTGGTAAAGGGATCCTCCATAGGGAGAGACTAGTTGGCACTTCAGCACTGCGTTGGATCGGGTTCAGGCGAAGGTCCTTCATCAGATCTGGATACGGCCTGGATCCGGCTGGCTGCGGGAAAACCTCGGGATAAACAAAGACACTAAAATTAGTGTAGATGCCATTCTTCTTATGATGTAACGAGTACATCAGGATTTATGGGAAGTGTTCCCGGTTCCAGCTGACCTAATCTATGCAGCCTAACATTGAATTATAGAAGTCTATAATGTATTATGTGAAAGCTAGGTCAAAGAGATGTGTCTTTAATCTAGCTTCGAACTGACAGAGTGTGTCTGCTTCCCGGACAATGGTAGGAAGACTGTTCCAAAGTTTTGGTGCTAAATAGGAGAAAGATCTACCGCCAGCAGTCGATTTTGATATTCTAGGTATTATCAACTGGCCGGAATTTTGAGATCGCAATAGACGTGAAGGACTAGGTGGTTCCAGACACCTTCACTCCACCCACTCGCTCACTATTCCCGGATTTCTAATTGTCATCACCTGTCCTCACTCATCACCATCATCTCCAGCACTCTTAAGACCCACGTTCACTTCAGTTCATTGTCCGGTCTCGTCAATACCTCACCGAGATACCCGACTCCTCATGATCTACTTACCTGCTCAGCTATCTACGATCCTTGTTCCTGTTCCCGTCTGGTCCTGGTCTCATCCTGTATCTCGTCTCATCAATCTGGTTCCCCATCTCGTCTGTCCGGTTCCTGGCTCACCAGTTCATCATCCACCACGCCATACAGATAACAACATCAGTGAACTTGATGATTCCTACACTACTACTTCCAGTTTATCATCTGCCTAATCCACTACGTGCTCTTAATAAAGTCTATTGTGCATTACCTGTCTGTGTCCTGCGCTTCCCTGACAAATACATACTAGAGTTCTCAACGGGCCTGAAAATAACAACCCGACCCGACCCGGCCCGTGGCTTTTAAAGCCCGGACCCGATGTAACCCGACACATCAACATGAATTATCTGCCCGAACCCGCGTCGGATTTTTTTTTTCTCATACACGTATTATCATAACCAGCAGACGGAAATTCAAATCAACCTTTAATGTTCACGCCTTTTAACAATACAAACAACTGAAACAATAAACTTTAAATATATACATAGGCTGTAGTAGCGACGGTGAATTCACCTGAGGCAAGTTTACTTTTCACCAACTCCATCTTCTTCTCCAGGCTAAAGGCGTGCACGCAGCGGCGCCAGGTCTGCCCCCGCCCCTCTCCGTGATGCGCTTGCACGCAGCAGCCAGACTTTCTTTACGGTGAACAGCAGCGATGATTAATAAATGTTTTTTTTTTTTTCACTGACTGGAAAAGATTAAGCCCGAGGTCCGACCCGACCCGAGTCATTTGATTATATTTTCGACCCGAACCCGTTGAGAACTCTAATACATACCAACAGATCACTCAGATCATTAGGATTACATCAGCTACCAAGGGATTATCTGGGTTCTCCCAAGGTTCTCCCTTGAATGCATCAACAAATACTTGACAAATGCATTGCAACTATGTTATTGAACTTTAATACATAAAGTAATACATTCTTTCCATTCAACTTTTGGCCCACAACAATAGAATAATGACAAACAAATAAAAAAATTGTTTCGCTTATAACACCTGTCACTAATAGCGCCTCTGTGGCCCTTTCCAACCGAACACAGCGGGAACCATCACCCGAATATTAGTTCCGCCCGGACTCTTTTCTCACACGGACCCAGTACTTTTCCGTCCCAGCTGTGGCTCATCATCCCATTAGTTATCGCCTTTATAGGCGCGGACTTTCTCTTGTTCATTGCGAAGTCTTATCGTTCCCTATGGTCGTAATTCTGAGCGTTTATCTCCGTGTTGGATTTTCTGTGTATGACTCTGGACTGTGTACCCCGTTGACGATTCTTGCTACCTGCCATTGCGACCATTGCCTGTCTATTGAACTGTGTCCCGGATTTCCTACGTTGTTCCTGTTTTCTGGTGATTATTCCTGCCTGTTGACGATTCTTAATAAAGCCTTGCAGATGGATTCGAATGTCTCTGACTCCGTGTTACAACACCTTTTACATGACACTGTTTCTATTCATGACCATTGGTTAAAAAATCAAATAAAATCAGTTGCCATAAAAAAAAAACTATTTCAGTAAAAAATAATTTCAGTCCTCCAGATGTTCACTTCAATACTTTCCTTATGTGGGCTTCGAGGTCGCTAGCAACTTCATGACTGTAACGTCAACGGGTTGAAGAAGAAGACGAAGGTCAAGCGAAGATACAAAATACTCAATATTTATTCCATAGGCAAAATCCAAACAAACACGAAACAGTGTGCAAATGCACAAACAATAACCGACAAAAGACGAGTGAAGACCAGGAACTTAAATACACACACAGATGAACACAAGACAGGTGATGCAGGTGATGATGACGATGAACAGGTGGGTAATAGAGGGAGTGAGTTGTGGAGACAAGGAGGATTCTGGGAACTGTAGTGAAGACAGGACGATGACAGACGGTGAATGTGACAATGACACGTACGTGCCAGCTTTGCAGGTCATGCATTCTGTTTCACACGGATCCCGACCGAGACGAAAACACAGGAATTTTCTCTGTAAATTATCCGTGAATTTACATTTGGGCTCTTTTTTTTAAACGCTCTTCAGGAGCCATGTGCCACTGTTGACAAGCAAGCGCTGCTCTGTGTCTCTTGGCTGTTGCCGTGCTGCTGAGGGTAATAGATTGAGAAGCAGTTTGACCAATGTTGCATTCAGGCCAGCTGACAGTCTTGCCTGGGACGAGATAATCTTAGAATCAGGCCCTGTCATTCTGAGCAACCTTGCACAAAGAATGAGGAGATTTAAAAAAAGAATGGCTTTTTCATTGTTTGGATTTATTTACAACACAACATAATCCAAAGATACACAACAAATTACAAAAAAGCACATTATTGAAAACAATGATCCAAAGACAGAGACCTTTGTGCCATTCCTTGTACATACCTGTCATTTCCAAGGTGTTTGATTTTTCACTTTACCATGTTCATGTACAGAGACTCATGTGAATGTTGAAGTCAGCAGGACTCATCCGTGGGGCATCTGGTCCCTGTAAAAAACAAACAAAAAAACCTGACCATGCTGATATTAAGAGAAACTATAGGGCTGCACAATTTTGGGAATACATTTTAGATTTTTCTGGTTAAAATTGCTTTTTAAAATTCACAGAATACACACACACACACAAATGTTTCCAACAATATATAATGAACACCAGGTTTGTTGTGCCTTGTAGGCATAGGCTGCAGTGCTGCATAAAATAATAATAACAATAGCCTATAGCAGGCAGCAAAATCGTTAAAAAGGAACACTTCAGTAACAACTGCGCTAGAGAAAAATATAATGATTATCATATGTTACTTCAAATGTTTCCATTCGTTATGATGTTATGAAATGAGATTGGAGTAAAAACATGAAGCCTAATGTTTGGTGCGTTTTGCTTTTTAAACGCAGAGCGCTTTTTGAATATGAAACATTCAAACGCACAGCACGCTCCAAAATATGAAACATTATGGTTACCATATTATACATATCTACGTTTGAGCAGATATCCACAAACACAGTATTTAACAGTAAACACGTGTCTAAATATTATAATATTCACCATATATCTAGTAACAGTTCAACTGCAATGTGAAGTTTATGCAACAATAACATTAACAAATATAATACAGAATACATTTCTAACCTTACATATTTCTTGTTTTCAAACCGCGTTCTTCTTCTTCTGAGGTAAATCCAATGTAAGCTCACAGTGTGTCTTCCAAACTCGACGAAAAGCAGAGACTGATGAAGTTTGGTGCTTTGTGTTTGAGGTAACGAGCGCGTTCGCCTTCCATGTGGAGATTTGCATGTCAATCTCTTTTGCGCGTGTGGGCGTGGTCAAATTAAAACTAATGAGCAAGGGTTTGAGAAACTGGACATCTTGTTGGTTTTATACAAATTACTTAAACAGAGAATATTTGTTTTCAGTTTGAATCCGATCATTTAAAAGTACACACTTAAATGTTTATAAAGGTATATGGCTCATAAATGTGTGACAAGTATTCGCTGAGTTTTGTTTCAGTTTATAGACGTGCTCAAGAAAGAAAAGTTCACCGCCACGGAGAGGCAGAAAGCACACCCTGTTTATTTTCTTTATTTTACAAAAGCACAATGTTTTATATTTGATTCTAAGTGGACACATACAGAAGTAGACATCTCACAGATTCTTTTTTCATATTTCTTTTTTCTGTATGACCATAAATGACGGTGTAATTTAAGTCTATTGTGTTACTATGTGAAGAAAATCCAGCAAAACGCGCCGGCACGTTAGCCGACCCCAGAAGGTTAACTAATGTAGTTAACTAGAGTTTAATAAATGGAACATTATTGTAAAGTGTTACCGATTTTTTATATATATTCAGTGGAGAAAAATTAGGACAATTAGGAAGAAAACAAATAAAAAGCTTTTATGTAACTCAAATATTACATATTTTCCCCACAAATACAGGGTTGCCAACTCTCACGCGTCTGGCGTGACACTCGCACGCTTTCAGCATCAATCTCACGCTCTCACGCACACGCAAGAAATGTCACGCCAAAATCCATTTTTCTCCCCTCTCAATCCGTTCATTTTCTGTTGATGACTAGACCACTGCGTATTAATGACAGGAGAGGAGTTTAAGACCCACAGCTGTAACATCTGCCTACAACGTTCTCACTGCAGTATTCTCTGATCGTTGATTCACTGAAAACGATAAGTCAGTTGCGTGTGAGAAGTTCAGAGAGAGTTCAGAGCATAGGTTCGGAGTCGGAGCTACTGATGCGCGTTTGAAAGTTTGGATGACAAGGTAAGCAGATAACAAAATGGTGTGCCTTTCACTCACGGGCTTAATTTCCTATGCGGACGGGGGGACATGTCCCCCCCTCTTTTCAAAATCCCGTTCGTCCCCCCCCCCCACTTTCAAATTAGTTTGTTATGATTTTTTAACCGCACGCCGTCATCGCCAAAGAGGAGCAGGACCGAGCAGGACACGGACCCAGCAAACACAGAACGTTGGCACAACGTAGCCAACCTTCTAACAACGTTTTATCAACATGGCCAAAAGGTTGCTATAAATACGTTGTGTGGTGAAGGTTGTTACAGCATTGTCACAATGTTGACATTAAACCACCGTTCAGGGCCATTGTTGTGCCAACGGTGTCTTGACAACCACTGGACTACATATGTAAAAACGCTGCATTCAGATGTGATGATAAAGCACTATACAGACTCCTCAAATACCAACTCAAAAAGGCTATTAAAACAGCTAAAGCCACTTACAGAGTGAAACTTGAAAATAAGCTCCAAGTCCATGATATTAAGGGTGTCTGGCAGGGTCTGCAGACAATTATCAACTATAAGATCAAGTATCACGTCTCAGACTGCGACCCCTCCCTCCCTGAGAAGCTAAATGATTTTTACTGCAGATTTGAGCCCAGAGTAACCCAGATTAATTCTCTGAGCCTTCCTCTAACGGGTATGGTCGATCACCCCTCCCCCCCCTTTACAATCTCAGAGCATGATGTTAGGAGGCTGCTGCACCATCAAAATATCAGGAAAGCTGCGGGGCCTGATGGTATAACACCAGTTACGCTGAGGAACTGCGCAGACCAGCTTACTCCAATATTCACTTACATCTTTAACTGGTCTCTCTCCTCCTCAACTGTACCTATCTGTTTTAAATCAGCTATGGTTATTCCAGTGCCTAAGAAGAATAACATCACCTGCCTAAATGACTACAGGCCAATTGCGCTCACATCGACTGTAATGAAGGTATTTGAGCGCTTGGTCTGCAGAAAACTAGCGCATATCACACTGGACTATCATCAGTTTGCCTATAGGGCAAATAGGGGTGTAGATGACGCAGTGTCATTGAGCGTTCATTTTATTCTCCAACATCTTGAGTCAAAAAATACATATGCTCGCATCCTGTTCCTTGATTTTTGTTCAGCCTTCAACACCATTATCCCTATCAGGCTGTATAATTCTCTTTTAGCGATGGGTGTTGATGTTGTTCTCTGTCAATGGATTTTGAACTTTTTATCCTGTAGGAAACAATTTGTTAAAATTAATAATCATGTGTCATCAACGAGGACTCTTAATATCGGCGCCCCACAAGGGTGTGTCCTGTCCCCGTTTTTATTTTCACTTTACACTAATAATTGCACATCCAATCAAACATCAGTCAAACTGTTAAAATTTGCAGACGATACCACCATATTAGGCCTTATCTCTGATGGTGATGAGACTGACTATCGGGCAGAGGTTGAGCGGCTGGTGAAGTGGTGCGAGGCCAATAACTTAATCCTCAATACAACTAAAACAAAAGAAATGATTGTAGATTTTAGAAGGAAGACTGTTCAACACCTTTCCCTCTCCATCAATGATCAGGTTGTTGAGAGGGTCCCGTCCTTCCGTTTCTTGGGCACCACCATTCACCAGTCGCTCTCATGGGACTTGAACATCAGTAAACAAAGCCCATCAGAGACTTTATTTCCTCCGTCAGTTACGGAAATTCGGGGTCAGCCAGAAATGCATGACTCACTTCTACCGAGCCGCCATAGAAGGCGTGCTAACATTCTCTATCCTGTCCTGGTATGGTAATGCAACCAGTCAAGGCAAGCAACAGCTTGAGAAAGTAGTGAGCAGAGCATCTAAGATCATAAGCTGTAGTATGCCCTCCATAGCTTCACATTTCAACACTAGAATCATTAAGAAGGCAAGAAACATCACCATTGACTCCTCCCACCCAGCAAATTATTTATTTAATATTTTGCCATCAGGCAAGAGGTATAGAAGCATTACCAGTAGAACATCACGCTTCAGAGACAGTACCTATCCCCAGGCCATACGTCACCTAAATATGGTCTGAGGCTAGGATACCGAATGCTTTCATATCAGTTTACTCCCAGAATGTTTTATATGAGGTTCTGTTTTCAAGCACCCTTCATTTGGTCATTCTGCTAACTCATCTCATGTGCAATATGAGGCTTTTATGTCCGTGTATTTGTTGTTGTTGTGAAGTATGTGTGGAACATGTTGTAATGTCAGTGTATTATGTCAATTAAGCTGTATGTGAGCATACCAAGACAAATTCCTATCAACTTAGTTGAAATGGCTAATAAATTTGAATTGAATTGATTGTAATCGTCACTGCCCTGAAGCGCGAAAATCAGCCTTTTAAATTTCAACCGCCCGTTGGGCTCATTGTGTTGTTGGCTCATTCTTCATCGAGCAAGGATACATGAGTATTGCGTTTTATTTACCTCAGCTAAATAAGATACGTAATTATGGGGGTGGTGTGGCGCAATGGATAAGACACATGCCTTTGGTGTGAGAGACCCGGGTTCGAATCCACTGTGAGACACCAATGTGTCCCTGAGCAAGACACTTAACCCCTAGTTGCTCCAGAGGCGTGCGACCTCTGACATATATAGCAATTGTAAGTCGCTTTGGATAAAAGCGTCAGCTAAATGAATAAATGTAAATGTAAATTCAAACACAACCTACAACTTCATTTTCTAATGTGACTAATGTAGCCTCGCTTGCACTGTTTAGTTTTCCATTTCATTTGTCTGCTATTTAGTCTCATTCGTTTCTTTGCTCCTCTGGATTTGTGGATGTTTCCTGGACTGATTCCGTTTAACTTTATCGTCCCAGCAAACACATTTACGTTGCGGCAACGTCTGTGGCACGTTGCATTTCTGCTATGGCAACGTCGCTGTCTACGTGCTCGCAACATTGTAACAACGTAGAATTGTAAGACGCAACAGGGCTCTAGCAACGCTGCTACGGGACATTCAGCAACTGAGAGACGACGTTCTGACAATTATTATTTTTTTATGCTAGATAGGTCTATAGATATTCCCCATTTAGCATGTTATGTTTTGTGGTTAATTTTGAATTAGTCATATGTTATAAAATTATATACTTTTTAAATATTGTTTATCCTTATTATTATTTATGGGCCTAACAGTAAATTCATTATAATCAACACCTGCAAGTGTACACTTTGAAGTGTACAAATGTAAAAATTACATAGAAGGTTAGCTAATTCAACTTTATTAAAACTGCATATGGTAATCAAATTGCACTTCCAAAAGTCATACATTTGTGAGAAGAAAAACAAACAAACATATTATACAAAGAGTGGACTAACCTTAACTAGCATGAGCAAACATGCGAAAAGCTGGCAAAGAAACGAATGAGATGACAAATCAAAGGAAAAAATAATCAGGTGTGCGAGCAGCTACAAACATAAAAAAAAAAAAAAAAGTAAAAAACATTAACGTGCAACAAGTAGGCTTTGCTGGCTGCTCAATGAGTGCTGAAATCAATTAACGTTACTCATCATTAAAGTCCTTTTGGCATAAAGTTAAATATTTGTCATATCTGACCAGAAGATGTTCAAAAAAATGTCACATCAGATAAGGAAGTTGTAGGTTGTGTTTGAATAATTACGTATCTTATTTAGCTGAAGTGAATTAAACACAATTCTCACGTATGGATTGCTTGATGAAGAATGAGACGGCCCAACGATCAGTTGAAATTTAAAAGGCTGATTTTCACGCTTCAGGGCAGTGAGGAGTACATATGTTTTAATTATTTAACATATGACTAATTCAAAATTAACCTCAACATATAAAATGATAAATGGGTGATATCTATAGGCCTATCTAGAATAAAAACAAAAAATTGTCAGAACGTCGTCTCTCAGTTGCTGAATGTCGCGTAGCAACGTTGCTACAGCCCTGTTGTGTCTTACAATTCTACGTTGTTACAATGTTGCGAGCACGTAGACAGCGACGTTGCCATAGAAGAAATGCAACGTGCCACAGACGTTGCCACAACGTAAATGTGTTTGATGGGGAGCGCCTGCCTGCGTCAATGCGCACAGCCGCGTCCAGGAATGTCGCTTGCACACACTAAAAATACCTCACTGAAAGTTATAATGAGCAGGTATCGCGCTGTCTGTGAATGTCCTGACGCACACACTCACACACACAACGCACAGAAAGACTCGCGCCAGTCTCGAGCGCGTCAGAATCAGTTTTGCTGGGCAGTTCTCTATCGCACTTGAACGAACAATAACACATGCCAAAATGTCAGTTTTGTCGAGTATCCTCATAACAATAAGCAGTCTTAAATTAGTTACATAAAGTCTTAAATGAACAAGAGTAAATGACAAAATGAGATGCGTGAGAGCCTGTCAGCAGCGGCAGATTTTAAAGTGACAGCAGCCACTAATTCTGTAGTCAGTAAAGTTAACCAAAGAACAAAGGGAACAGAGAAAATCACTCACTGCTCTTGACTAAAGAATGCTTGCAGCTTTAATAAGGATTAATCTAATTTAATTAATAATTTATGCAGTGCATGCGGACTGTTTGATAACCTAATTCAATTTCTGTATATTTCATACCTGTTAGACAGGAAGGGCAAATGTAAATATTACATTTATTTTTGGGTTTATGTGAGGAAAGTTTTAAGTTCACTTATATTAAAAGTTGTTATAATTTTCAAAAGTAAAAAATCATTTTCATGGAGACATTAAAGTCCAACTGAAATCAAAATTGACCCTATTTACTTTGTTAGCGCATATTACTTGTCTTGTTGTGAAAAATTAATCCGTGTTAATTAATTCCCCCATTTTGTGTGATGATCAAAAAAAGGATCAAAAGTTGCCCAGATTGTGTTGAGCCTGCCACAGTCAAATGCGGATGCTTAGCGAACCTTTTCAGTTATTGGCCTAAACAAGACTGACACCAGGAACAGACTGGCACTTGATGGCACCCTGTGAGTGATGGGAAGTTCGGATAATTTTACTCACTCGTTTGTTCGATCTCGTTCATTTAAATGAACAAATCTTTTTTTGAGTCATTTCATTCATTTAAGGGGCTTTAAATGTTATACTTTTAACAGCCAAATTCCCCGGACACATCCACCTACGCAGTCTTCATCATATTCTGAATTGAGAAATCATTATAATGCAGTCAAAAATAATTTACAGGGAACATAAATAATTACTTTCCGAGTCTTTCGTTCATTTGTCACGTGACAGACGCAATGAACGGATTGAACCCTGCTTCAGATACGAGCCTCCTGCAGAGGTAGTGAAGCAGGCCAACACTGCCACTGTGGCATAGGCTACAACAGGCCTAATGTGTGAAACTTGTGTTGTGGTTTTCTGGGGAGGTGGAGTAACTATTATGTGTCCGTTTTGTTTTGAGATTTTTTATTGTTTGATGTTGTTGTTTTGCATGTTTGTTATTTAATCACCTCTATCTTTTTTTTATTTTTTATAGTGCAATCAATAAATTAATTGTACATTTTGAAAAAAACTTCTTTTTTTTTTCATAAATCAGGGTTTATACTAAGTAAACAAGGACTGATGTTTTTAAAATTAGGGTTAGAGTTACGCGTGCGCACTGATGTTTTACAGAGTCTCACTCCAGCCAAAGTCCCAAAGTTGGCAACGCTGCAAATAGGCCTATTTAAAAAAAAAAGTTTTTATTATTCCATAATTTAATGAGGGCCCAGTTTTGTAGAAAGCAAAAGCCGAATCCCATACATTTTGGGCGATCTCGAAATCCCAGCTGGACACATTTTTTTGGGTCCAAAAAGAGGACATGTTCGGGAAAAAGAGGACATACGGTCACTCTATCCCAAGGTCACATCAGCAAGAAATACTGCCCTGATGGAGTTTTGGTTCCTTGCCACTGTTGCCTTGGCTTTTGGCTTGCTTAGTTGGGGACATTTAATATTCAACAATATTATTGATCTGCCTTACTTACGCAATTTTTTTCTAGAAACAAAATTTGTTGTATTATTTTCATGTTATCACTGTGAAGCTGCTTTGATACAATCTGTATTGTAAAAAGCGCTATATAAATAAAGGTGACTTCACTTGACTTTACTCAAAGCATGGTGAGTCTGCTTTTAGCTATTATGCTGGAACAACCTTCCAGAAGAGATCAGATGAGCTCCTACAGTAGTCACATTAAAGTCCAGACTCAAAACACATCTGTTTAGCTGTGCATTTACTGAATAAGCACTGTACCACTGTTCGTCCGACTGTATGCACTGTATTTTATTTCCTTTTTATAACTGTTCTTATTTCTTTTGATTATTTTAATTACTTCTATGTAAAGCATTGAATTACCATTGTGTATGAAATGTGCTATATAAATCAACTTGCCTTCCCTTGCCTAAAGTGGAACTATTGCAAGTATACTTCAGGTACATTTTAAATATCTTGCAATTAAAGATCATACTATCCTTACTAATAGTGATATTAAAACACATTTTAAGCTTAATATTAAGAAGCATCCTTCATTAACATAATCAGTTGTTGACATTGTTGAGAGAATTTAGACTAAGGGTTAGGGTTATTCCCTGTAGACTGTAAACAGGACATCAAGCGAATGGGAGTGGGGGAGAATGTGGACAGTGTCAGGAAATAACAATGAAAGTAAACTAAACTTTATTAGACTACTGATTGACAGCTTTTGGATAAGGATGTCGACCCCCATTACTTATATCTCTCCTAAACTATGATTCACATACAGTATTGATGTCAAGTGCATTGCACATTTAGAATACACTACCTTGCATTTGTGGCAAAACTTTCTCTCAACAATGTAGACATTAACTCCACCAACTCTGTCTCTTTTTTTTTAGTGCTTCTTCAGGCTTATTACACAAATTCTTCTGAGTTGCTTTGATATCATGGAAAGTGTTGCTGTGCTCTTTGCAATGCCATCTTGTAGCATGTCTGTGCAAATCTACAAATATTAACAAAAATGATTATCATAAAATAAGAACATTGCATTTTCACATAAAGAGAATGTGTGTGTCACGATCCCTATACTGTCTTTTATGTTGAAGTATATTCTTAGTTCCCCATTGTTTCTGTGTTCACTTCCTGTGTTTGAGTCCTGTTTTGCCTAGTACCTTGTTTGTCACCACAGTTACCCTTATTAGTTCCCATGACATCAATCACCAACACCTGTCCCTCGTCAGCCCCTTGTTGGCTCCTCGATTGTTCCTTGTTGTTTATACTGCTAAATATAACTTACTCAACATCACACATTAACCTAACATCGCTAGCTTCAATCTAAATCGTTATTGCTAGCACAACACGCTAGTAATTAGCTAACCTGTTAGCGTGCCATCCGCGCGCTCTTTATTTTATTTTTTTTTCTCGCGCACGCTCACGCCTTTTACGAGTCCATCAAACAACTTAGGTGAGTAGGACACGGTAAGTCATGTCATCTTCTCCTCTTATTGTCACCTGCACCTCATGCAACATGTTTAGCATATCCTTCTCTGTCATCACTGAGGGCTTTACATGTGATAAATGCAGGGAGATAGTAAAGCTGACGGGGAAGATTTCAGAACTAGAGACACGCATCCAAACTTTAATCAAGGATAGTAAGAGTGCAAGGGCTTTAGATACTGCTTTGGATGCGACTAGCTTAGTGAACTCTGTACATTGTTCTGTTCCGGCTGAAGTAGAGCCCGTGCAGCAGGGCAACTGGGTGACGGTGAGACGCTGTAGTCGCGGGACAAAACGCCGCTCTTCCGTTCCGATAACAACATTAAACAGGTTCTCCCCACTCAGTGAAACACCCACTGAGAATCCTGTTGATTGTACCCTAGTTATTGGCGATTCGATCACACGGAACGAGAAAATAGAGACACCAGCCACCATAGTCACATGTTTGCCGGGAGCCAGAGCGCCTGACATCAAAGCAAATTTAAAAATGCTGGCAAATGATAATCGTAAATTCTCTAAGATTATTATTCACGTCGGCACAAATGATGTTCGACTCCGCCAGTCGGAGATCACCAAAATTAATATTAAAGAGGTGTGTGAACTTGCAAGTACGATGTCAGGCACTGTAATTTGCTCTGGCCCCCTTCCTGTTCGCAGGAGTGATGAGATAGTCAGTAGATTGTCCTCACTCAATGGCTGGTTGTCTAAGTGGTGTCCGCAAAATAACATAGAATTCATAGACAATTGGAAAAGTTTTTGCGGCAGACCTGACCTGTTGGAAAGAGATGGTATTCATCCCTCCTGGTATGGTGCTGCTCTTCTCTCTAGTAATATGGCACATAGTCTTAGAGCTCAAACATGACAATCTGGGCCTCAGGTCAGGAAGCAGACAGACTGGCTAAACCGACCGTCTGCTAGCGGCCTCACGTCACCAAGGTCAGATAAATCCCATCACATAGAGCCTCTTTCACCTAGATATCATCATATAGAGACTGTGTCTGTTCCCCGAATTAGGAAATACAAAAAACTTCCAAACCATCTAAGGTTAAAAATGTAATTGATGTTCAACAAATAAAAAACAGATTTAATACAAATGAGCAAATGATAAAGCTTGGGTTGCTGAATATTCGATCCCACTTATTAATATCATTTCACTTATTGTTAATGATATGATTACAGACTATAATCTAGATGTGCTGTGTTTGACAGAAACCTGGCTAAAACCAGACGATTACATTACTTTAAATGAGTCCACCCCGCAAGATTACTGTTATAAACATGAGCCTCGTCTGACACGCAAAGGGGGAGGTGTTGCTGTAATTTATAGTAATATCTTCAGAATTACTGAGAAGTCTTGTTTTAAATATAATTCTTTTGAAGTGTTGTTTGCTAAATGTAACAATATATAGTGTAAATGATAAATCACGTTTGAGATTTGTGCTGGCTACTGTATACAGGCCACCAGGGCACCATACAGACTTTATCAAAGAATTTGCTGACTTTCTATCAGAGTTAGTACTGGCTGCAGATAAAGTCCTAATTGTTGGTGATTTTAATATACATGTAGATAACAAAAAAGATGCATTGGGATTGGCATTTAAAGACATTCTGAACTCTATTGGAGTTAGACAACACGTGTCAGGACCTACTCATTGTTGTAATCATACTCTAGATCTAATATTATCACATGGAATAGATGTTGATGCCGTTGAAATTCTGCAGCAGAGCGATGACATCTCAGACCATTATCTAGTCTCGTGTAAAATACAAAACTAAAGAAATGCTCAACCTGCCCCCCACACCCACAAATCACAGTTGATATACAAAAACTCAACATCATACATCAGTAACATCAACATAAGACCAATTAATAACAGAAAATCCTCGAATTATCAAAAAAAAAAGAAGAAAAAAAAAGAAAAATTAAAAAGTTAAAGAAAAAAAGTTATTTTAAGATAAGGAAATAAAGATGGTGTAAACCGATTAAGGGAGGTAGTAGATCTCAGAAAAACAGGAAGATTATTCCAGTCAAAAGGGGCTTTATACTGAAATGACCTACTGTACGTCCGACTTCACAGAAAATTTTAGGAACAAGAAAAAAAGGATATTGTGTATGTCTAAGAGAGTAAGAAGATCTCTATGGACTCAAAAATTATTTCAAATAAAAAGGACAAACAAAATAAACACATTTAAAAATAAACAGAAGCCAATGGAATTGTCTTCTAGATTTAGGATGCAAACAATTAAGCAATTCATACATATGACAATGAGTACGATATGGACACCTTAACACAAACCTGCACAAAGAATTGTAAACAACATTAAGAGGCTTAAGATAAATATCATGGGTATTTTGATAAACAATATCGGCATAATCAATAAGAGGTAATATTAACTGAGAAACAAATTTCTGATTTAAAATGTAAAACAATTGATTGAGCGATAGAGTGAACGCAGACAATAATATATTCTATTAACAATATAATAAATAAGGGGCTTAAAAGTAAGTTCAGGATCAATCCAAAGACCAAGATATTTAATGAATCAACATTATCAAGAGATAAGCCATCATCAAAAATAATATTCAAATCAAAAGGATAAGAATAATGACGCGACCCAAACATCATACAACAAGATTTCCTCTTATGCAATATAAGCATATTGTTATGAAACCATTTTTGAACAAAATTAAAATGTACTAAAACACATTGACGTCTGTTATTAAGATAAGCATTGAACCAAAGAAGAGCATTTCTAGTTAAACCAATGGAATACAATTTATCAAGAAGAAGATAATGACTGACCATATCAAAAGCCTTAGAAAGATCAGTGAAAATGGCACCTGTGGCTTGGCCTTTGTCAAAGGATGAAAACACATCATTTGTGAATTTTAAAAGAGCAGTCGTAGTAGAAAAATTAGGTCTGAAACCAGACTGCAACGGAGATAGAATATTTAATGAATTAATAAACAATGATAATTGATTAAAAATAAGTTTCTCAAAAAAATTTTGCAATAGAACAAATAATAGAAATTGGACGATAATTATTCTCAGATGAGTCTACACCTTTGAACAAGGGAGTAACTTTTGCACATTTCCATATAGACGGAACAGAACTGGTAGACAATGACAATAGATCTGCAAGAGGATACATTAATACATGAGCAGCAGATTTAACAAATTTAGCTTGCAAACCATCAGGACCAGCACTACTATTTGCTTTTAGATCATCGACAGGCATAACCTTCTTAAAGGAAAAGTGTGCTGATACTAGTAAAATCTATATATTTGTTAAATATGTTAAATTATGTTATGTTACATTATTATGTTCTTATTTTCTGTGACGGGCAGCCCAGAGAGAAGCTACATCGAATTCAATTCAATATATTTTGTTACAGTTTATTATGTAACCAAAATAGCAATTATAATCTGGGGAAAAAAACAATTTGGTTACACTTTATGTGTTCCCTGTTACAGTGTAAGTATACATTTAAGTACTAAGTAGCCTAATAATAATTAACTACATGTACGTACTATAGCGTTTTGGTAGGATTAGGGTTTGGTTGAGGGTTAGTTGCATGTAATAATGCCCAATTTATAGTTATTACTGTAGTAAATACATGTAACGTGTAACAAGGACATTAAGATAAAGTGTTACCAAATTTTTATGCATAATGTGTGACATTTCATTATAAACAAACCTGAAATAAATAAGCACTTTTATTTTGAAATATGTTTTTACTACTTCCAGCTGCTTATTCAAATAGATACAAATAGATAAATAAAATAGAAATAAAACCGTGTTAAATTGAAATATAAACACCATAAGTATAAATCATAATTCATTAACAGTGGATCACTAGCCTGGATGCCAGCCGAACTTAGCCCCGCCCACAAAATGTTTAGGTCGGGAAGTTCGGTTTGGACTCGATCCGTTGAGGAGCTAATAGGCTTGTTTGAGATGCGCCTTGCCTCGCCTGAGATGTAGTCGAGAGTAGGCGGATGCAGTGAGAGGAGGAGTGAAAAAAGCGCAGGCAAGCCGGACAGATCTCTCTTCTCGTAGTGGATCAGACACCTGCGAGATCAAAGATGGATATCGCGGGATTCACGCTCGTGCACAGTGTTGCTAATAAACTGGATGTAATTTAAGTTCTGTTGCTTTTATATGAAAATAAATATAATGAACAAGACACCCAAAGCACTTGTTGTTTAATCCCATTCCAAATACGTTTATCAATCTTTTTTTTTTTCTTTAATACATGTGTTTGTATATATTTTTTAATAAAAATTACATAATCACATAATCCATATAGATGTAATGGGGTGACCCTTTAAGGTGGGTGGAGCCGGGCGGAAGCTCACGGCCCCTTTAAAAACGCGGAAGCTCACGGCCCCTTTAAAAACGCGGAGATTTACGTTTACTTCCGTTTTCCCTCCGGCATGGTATGCAGGTGGTGTCATTGTGTCGCAAAAAGAAGCTACCTAATATGCGTTAAGCATTGAGCGAGATAGTAGACTGCATAAGTGGGAAATTCACTTCTTTTGACTCTTGCCGTGGGCCTGTGAATGTCCAACTACATAAACATTTTAAGGTACGCTACTGCATTGATATGATGTTGCATTTGATTGTAGTGTCGTTTTTTAATTATTGCTCGTTTATGTAGTGTGATCAAGGCCGTATTGGTGGTTGTTCACCGTTCTTACCGATCGTACCGAGGGCCCGTCAATGGTGCTGCAGGTAAGTTTATGTAGTACTTTGTGAGTTGTTTTTTTTAACCGAAGATGTAATTTTAGATAGTGCATGTGGGGTTAATGGCTAAATTGGGTAATTATTTTATAGATATCTGCCCGCTGTTGTTTTGCTGCTGTGTGGCGGCTCGTTACGGCGAACAGTGGTGTTGTGCTGTGGAGACTGGAGAAGTTGTGCGCTCAAGTCCCACTGATTACTATGATAGACGCACATGGTTATGTGCGCAGGGTTTTATGTGAGTGTGTGTTGATGCGAGTGCATGGGGGTATGTGGACGAGTCTTTATGTTGAGTGTGTGTTGATACAAGCGCGTGTTTGAGTGAGCTTGGTGCAAACGTGTGTGTGTGTGTGTGTGTGTGCGTTGAGATTATTTGGTATGGATTAATTTTGTTATATTGGTTGATTTAATTGTAATTTCTTTTCTGATAATTTTTTTGTTATATTGGTTGATTTAATTGTATTTTCTTTTCTGATAAACTTTTTGTTATATTGGTTGATTTAATAGTTTTTCTTGAATCTGATACTTTTGTTATAATTTGATTTCATTGTATTTTTCTTTGATTTGTTGTTGCTTGTGAATTGTGTTCTTGAGATCTTATTTGTCGTCAATTCCTTGTAACATCAAGGATTACCGCTGGGACTGGGAGGATTTATTTGATTTATTTTGTTTGCTTATTGTGTGGATTGTGGTTTTGGTTATACAATTGCATGATGGTGTGATTTGAGGTGGCTTGAATTTAATTTTCTTTTCTCATTCCCAAATGTTAACTTATCCCATGGGATATTGATATTGACTGTCGTGTCCAAGATCCAATTTTACAGGTGACCGCTGTATAACATCAGTATTGATTTATTTATTTATTTTTGTGTGAATGTAATTGTACTTTTGCATTGTTCCCTCAACTTGTGTGATTGTATAATATATATTCTTTTACCTCTTTGAACATCAAATAAAGATTGTACACATCTCTGCTTGTCCTTTCCATTTGTTTGGAAACCCTGTAGTTGGGAGCGTGTATAAAATACATTTATCCCTTAGGTGGCATTAGCCTCCGCTCACATTTGGCGTAGTCGGCAGGGTTTTGTTTTCAAGCAGGGGTGTGTACTTTAAATCTTGGGGTGCTTTGTTGTATGTGTTTGAAATTGGAGGTATATATATATATTTTTTTGTGTGTGTGTTTTTGGAGTGAGTGTTTATTTTACAGCGGCAAAGCAGCATCGGGCAGTGAACAACGGAAGCTCATTACTTGTGAGTACGTTTTCTAGTTTTTTTGTTTTGGTTTGGTTTAGATCAAGGGAGGAGAGGGAGGATCCTGAAAAGGTGTTTTCTGTATTAGAGTTATATGGGTGTGCACGCTCGTATATTTCTCTTCAGAAGCAGTTTTTCTCACGTAAACAAGAAGAGGGGGAGTCCTTGCAAGACTTCTCACATGCCCTTTTTGCTTTGATGGAGAAGGTAGTACAATGCGCTCCAGATGGCGTACCTAACTCCTCTACTTTACTTAGGGATCAGTTTGTAGAACACGTGATTGATAACAGCTTATGCCGTGAGCTTAAGCGCCATGTCCGGCTCCATCCACAGTCTACCATTTTGGATGTAAGGAAAGAGGCAATTAGGTGGGTTGATGAGGGTTTTCGCCCTGATACACGGGAAAGAAGTTACTCTGTTCCATCTCTCGCTACTCAGTATAGAGTCCAAGGGCATAGTTTACCCTCCCGTGGTCGAGAGAATCAGTCTGAGTTGGCTGAATTGAAAGAGATGTTGAGGGCCCAACAAGAGCAGCTAAATCAACTCACCCAAGGACTACAGCAACTGCAGTCGCAGCATGCTTTTAATCAATCTAGGCGAGTTAACACTATAATTTGCAGACGTTGTAACCAACCAGGCCATATTGCCCGAAATTGTGTTTTGGATTTTCGTAGATCTACCGAGCAGCAGGTATCTTTGTCACAGCCAGGTAGCTCTCTGCATCCTAGTAGGCCGGCGGAAAACTTCAACCCCCTGAATTGATGAGCCACACTTCAGGAGGGGTAGCAGTCGGCTCCCGGCCCTCTGAATCAGGTGGGAACCAGGCCCTTTTAAAATTATTAGGTAGTTGTCCTTCTGTCACTATTACTATGGGTGGGGTAGAGGTTCCCTGTTTATTGGACACTGGGTCGATGGTGACCACTATATCAGAGAGATTCTTTCTCCAACATTATGAGCCTTGAGGTAAAGAGAAGTTGCTTGGTTGTAGGTGGCTACATTTGCGGGCTGCAAATGGCTTAGATATACCTTATCTGGGTTATTTGGAGTTAGATTTTGTTGTTCTCGGGAAGAAAATCCAGAATAAGGGGGTACTTGTGGTGAAAGACCTGTCCCACTCTTCTTTACCGGGTGGGTTACCGGGGTTGTTGGGCATGAACGTTATTCAGGGGTGCTATAGGGAGTTGTTTAGTCAACATGGACATACGCTTTTTGACCTTCCAACAGTGAAAGAGACTCCTGCATGGATTTCTGCCCTGCAGTATTGTAAGAAAACTGAAACTGATGCTGATGAGACTACTGAACGACTGGCTAGGGTTGGGGGCAGAGAAACTGTGCGAATTCCTGCCAATTCATTGCGATTTTTGCCCGTTACGTTTTCCTTACCTGTAGGCCCTTCACCTGTGTTGCTGTTTGAGCCTTTGAGGAAAGAGATTTCGCTCCCTGCTGGCCTTTTGGCCTCGGTATCGCTTGTACCAATTGTCCGAGGATTGGCCTTTGTACCTATAGTTAATATAGGGGAACAGGACGCCTTACTGCAGCCTCATGTTGCGGTGGGAACATTGTGTAAAGTCGAGACTGTTTCACAGTCAGAGGGGTGTGATGTTGTTGTACCATCAGAGGAACAATTCTTTCACTGAGCCACTATTGCATCGCAGGCAGTCGAAGTAGATAAAATGGAGGAGGCAATCCAGAAGATGGATTTGTCTCAGTTGCCTCAGGATGAGCAGGCTCAGGTTAAGTCCCTTTTGCATGCATATAGATCTGTTTTTTCAGCTTATGAGGGTGACTTGGGCTGTACTAAGCTCATTACCCATGAGATTACTCTGCTCGATACTGACCCAATACGGCAAAGGTATCGACGTTTGCCCCCTTCAGACTATGAGGCAGTTAAGCAGCATATTTACCAATTGCTGCAGAGTCAGGTGATCAGAGAGAGTTCTAGTCCTTATGCCTCTCCGATTGTAGTCGTGAGGAAAAAGGATGGTCAGATTCATCTTTGCGTTGATTATAGGCAGTTGAATAGTAAGACACGGAAGGATGCTTTTCCTCTGCCCCGGATCGAGGAGTCCCTGGATGCCCTGTGTGGAGCCCAGTGGTTTTCCACATTGGACCTTGCCAGTGGCTACAACCAGGTTCCGGTGGCAGAGGGAGATAAGTGTAAGACCGCCTTTTGCACACCCTTTGGGTTATTTGAGTTTAATCGAATGCCCTTTGGGCTGTGCAATGCACCTAGTACCTTTCAACGGCTTATGGAGCGCATGTTCGGTGACCAAAGGTTCCAGACGTTGTTGCTTTATTTAGACGACATTATCGTTTTTTCATCTACCATTGCACAGCACTTGGAGAGGTTGGAAATGGTCTTTGTCCGACTTCAGCAAGAGGGACTTAAGGCCAAGTTAGAAAAATGTTGCTTTTTCCGGCAAGAAGTGGGCTACCTGGGGCATCTAGTGTCTAAGGAGGGGGTGTCTACTGATCCTGCTAAGATCAGCACAGTTGCAGAGTGGAAGCATCCAACCAATGTGACTGAACTGAGGTTGTTTTTAGGGTTCGCAAGTTATTATAGGCGTTTTGTCGAGGGATTTGCTCAGTTGGCTTCCCCGTTACATCGGCTGGTTGCAAGCTTGGTAGGGACGAAGAAGAAGAGGGGTTCGGGGAAGTCAATTGAAAGCTGTTGGACTGAAGAGTGTGAGCAGGGGTTTCAGACTTTGAAGAAGCGATTGGTGTCTGCTCCTGTTTTGGCGTATGCAGATTTCTCCCTCCCATTTGTGTTGGAGATTGATGCTAGCTACTCTGGGTTAGGGGCAGTGCTTGGGCAGGAGAGGGATGGTAAGATGAGGCCAGTGGCATATGCTAGCAGGGGTCTTAGACCCACCGAACAGAATATGCAAAATTATAGCTCCATGAAGTTAGAGTTATTGGCATTAAAATGGGCCCTAACTGAAAAGTTCAGGGATTATCTTTTAGGGCAGAAGTGCTTAGTTTATACAGATAATAATCCATTGAGCTATTTGAAGACGGCCAAACTCGGTGCTTTGGAGCAACGCTGGGCTTCCCAGCTAGCCGCGTTTGACTTTGATATTCGGTATCGCCCTGGCCGTGCCAATGGTAATGCAGACGTATTGTCTAGGCAGTACACTGTGACACCTTCTCCACAGCAAGAGTGTGGAACTGCTCTGCCGGCCACTCTGGTAGAATTGCTGGACAAGGGGAGGCCTGTAGAGGCAGTACAGAGCGCAATTTCTGCTTTTTCTACAACATCGAAAGTAGATTTACGACGGGCACAGGAGCAGGATGCAGTCATTGGTCCAGCTCTTGGGTTTTTTTCTTCTAAAGTGTATCCAACTAAGGAACAACGTCAGTCTATGTCCAAAAGATGTTTGGAATTACTCCGTCAGTGGAGCCGGTTGTTCAAGAGAGATGGCTTGCTGTATCGTCATTTAAAACTACCTGATGGGGGAGAGGAGGTGGACCAGTTAGTGCTGCCTGAGCTTTTTCAGCCAGAGGTTTTTCAGCTATTGCATAGTGCTCATGGCCATCAAGGTAGGGAGCGTACCTATGAGCTGATACGCAGCCGGTGTTATTGGCCAGGGATGGAGGCGGATGTCAGGAAGCAATGCCAGGAATGTAGTCAGTGTGCTATTGCAAAATCAAATCAGCCACCAGTCCGTGCTCCAATGGGCCATTTGTTGGCATCAAGACCGAATCAGATTTTGGCAGTTGACCTTACAACTTTGGAACAGGCTAGTGATGGAAGAGAGCATGTCCTTGTTATTACGGATGTGTTCTCGAAATACGCTCAGGCCGTGCCCACACGGGACCAGAAAGCGACTACGGTAGCTAATATTTTGGTCCATGAGTGGTTTTATAGGTTTGGTGTACCGGCACAAATCCATTCAGACCAAGGTCGGAGTTTTGAGGGTGCAGTGGTCTCCCAGCTCTGTCAGTTGTATGGAGTTAAGAAGACTCGCACTGTCCCATATCACCCTCAGGGAAATGGGCAGTGTGAGCGCTTCAATCGAACTCTTCATGACTTACTTCGTACACTGTCCTCAGAGCAGAAAAGGTCATGGACTTATCATATAGCACAGGTATGTTTTGTGTATAATAAAACTCCTCACCAGACCACCGGTGAGTCACCACATTTTTTGATGTTCAGCCAGGCCCCCAGACTTCCAGTTGATTTTCTGCTTTCAGCAGTGGATGAACCTGCCAGTGGACTGGTGAAAGACTGGGTGATGGAGCATAGGGAGAGACTTAAAACAACTTATACGAGAGTAAGGTCTCGGCTGGACAGAGCTGCTGAGCTTCGTAAAAGGCGCCATGATCAGGGAGGAAAGGATTTTGTGCTGCAGGTAGGTCAAGAAGTTTATCTGCGGGACTATGATTAGATTAGATTAGATTAGATTCAACTTTATTGTCATTACACAAGTACAGGTACAAGGCAACGAAATGCAGTTTAGGTCTAACCAGAAGTGCAGTAGCAGCAAGTGCAGGATATACAGTGGTTCATAAGTGCAGAACATGGATATGTACTGAATAAATATAGAGTTGAATACTATTATAAACAAAAATTTACAGATAGATTGTCCTATGAATATAATATACAGATAACTATTACTGTGAACAGAATTTACAGCTAGATATGTACTGAATATAATAATATACAGATGGCTATTACTATAAACAGAATGTTTACAGATAGATATGTACTGAATATAATATACAGATGGCTGTTACTATAAACATAATTTTACAGATAGATATGTACTATGAATATATATACAGATGGCTGTTACTATAAACAGAATGTGAGCATAATATACAGATGGATATTACTATAAACAGAATTTTACAAATAGATATATGTATAAGTTAGGCTAATGAGCAGTATAACAATGGATTTAAAGTAGTGCAAATAAAGTTTGGACAGAAGCTATCCGAGTGAGTGCAGTGGAAAGTAATTGCATATTACAGTTAAGGTACGATATTGCAATGTATATATAACAGTCGGTACTGTAAATAACAGTCGGCAGTGCAAATGAGCATATTCCAGTCAAGGTAGTAGTGCAAGATGCATATGTAAACAGTTGTTACTGTAATAACAGTCAGCAGTGCAAATGAACATTATAGTATTGCAAATAACAAAATGGAGGCAGGTGTGAGGAGGGAGAGGAGAGTCAATCAGTATATAAGGGGAGTGGGATCAATGAGGGTTAGAGTTTAATAAAGAGACAGCTCTGGGGAAAAAACTGTTCTTTAGTCTAACTGTTCTATGGGGTCCGTGGTCGTAATAAAATACAAAATCATTGGTCCAGCATTGTTCACAAAGTAGTTAGAGCTCCTAGGGGTGATGGTGGTGTATACACTATAGCACTGGTAGATAACCCTTCCTTGGTAAAACAGGTGCACAGGTCTCACTTAAAGTTAGTACCACACATAGCATGCTCTGACCAAATGGCTGATCCAGGGTTAGGGTTGTCAGATGACAACTTGGATGAGTTTTTAGCCTCCCCAATGGCAAGGGAAGAGTGGGATGTAGCTCTTATAGAGGTAACCCCTGCTGCCTTGAGTTCAGCCGAAGTGGATCTACCACTGGAGCCAGAGAGGGTTGTAGAAAGTCCTGTTGAGATGGGGATTGAAGGCCCTATGTTGATTGCTAATCCCCCAATTCAAATAAGTGAAGTGGGTCGGCGTCAAACCACTCGGGCTACCGCCGGGAAACATTCTAACCTTTATCATCTACCAAAGGCCATCGCAACGGTTCAAAATGTACATTTGGACCGAGGGCCTGTAAATGCTCCATTTCAACCTGGTCAGTCCCAGGATTGCCCTTTCCGTCCATGGTTGTAGATTGGATCATCGGGACGATGATCGAAAAGCCAGGGGTAGAATGTAATGGGGTGACCCTTTAAGGTGGGTGGAGCCAGGCGGAAGCTCACGGCCCCTTTAAAAACGCGGAGATTTACGTTTACTTCCGTTTTCCCTCCGGCATGGTATGCAGGTGGCGTCATTGTGTCGCAAAAAGAAGCTACCTAATAATGCGTTAAGCATTGAGCGAGATAGTAGACTGCATAAGTGGGAAATTCACTTCTTTTGACTCTTGCTGTGGGCCTGTGAATGTCCAACTACATTATAACTGTTTCCTTAAACTCACAAAGGAATTAGCTATAAATCTGATTTTTTATAGGGTGGGATACACTAACTATTTGTTGTTTGAAGTACACACTGGAAATGTTTCTTACCAATCTTAACAAATCTGTGACATGCAGAAAAAAAAACAAAAAATAATCACATTAAGAAAATAACTATTCATACATCAACCAGTCAACATAAGAAAATAAACAATGCTTACTTCCGATTGAGCATCAAACTCTCAGTTTCCCAATCAGGACTATTGATTGTTTGGATTTCATAAGGCATGCTTACTCCTCCATTACAAATCTACTACTTCTGCTCTCTACACCTGTTTTATACCTAAGAGTATTACTCCTTGTTGCCCCCTTAAGGTGAGTAGTATAATTACAATACCAAAAAAAAACAAAAAAACATGTTAACAGGTTTGACTGTTACATATGCACCCCCTCACTTTAAGACTTGACATATCCATGGCAAGGTTTTAAATTTTGCACATGATAAGTATCTATTGTTTCCGGGCTAGTAAGCAAAGAAACAGAGTAATTGACGGGGCCTAAATATTTAATTATTCTGGCTGGTCCCTTCCACCTACCAGATAACTTAGCCATGAAACCCTCCTCTGCTCTGGACAACGGATGAGCGCGTACCCAAACTACATCTCCAACCCGATACTGGTTTTGTTTGCGGCGCAGATTGTAATATCGCTGTTGTTTGTTTTGTGCTTTTTCTACATTCTCCTTTACCAGACGGAGGAGGTGATGATGTCTGTCAAGCACTGGATAGATGGGACTATTTGGATCGGGCATCTTGTGGAGCTGAACTGCTCTTTCTACTGGACCTTTTAAATTTCGACCTAAGGCAATCTGTGCTGGGGAATGGCCGGTACTCTCCTGCCAAGCAGTATTTATTGCAAATCGAAATTCAGGCAACCACTGGTCCCAGTGTCGATGCTGTTCTTCAACATAAGATGCCATCATTGTCTTCAAGGTTCGGTTGATGCGTTCGGTAAGGTTGGTTTGTGGATGATAGGCGATCGTGAGCTTTTGGACAACTCCCCATTGCTTGCATACTTGGCTAAGTAAATTAGAAGTAAACTGAGCCCCTCTGTCAGAGACAAGATAGGCAGGAGTGCCCCATCTTGTAAAAATCTCCTCGATCAGGATCTGGGCAATTCGTGGTGACTTGGCCTGCCTCAATGGGAACAACTCCACCCATTTAGAGCAATAGTCGACCACGACCAAAAGGTGTTCATTCTGCCTAACACTCTTTGGAAATGGGCCCATAAGGTCGACTCCAATCATATGACCTGGTTCGACGATGGGTGTGGATTGGAGGTAACCAGATAATTTGCTCAAGGATGGTTTGTATTGTTGGCAAGTAATACATTCTTTGCAATGCTTCCATATGTCAGATCTTACACTCGGCCAGTATACCATGTCTAGCAGTCTGAGTAGTGTTTTAAGTCTGCCAAAGTGTCCACTCAAAGGACTGTCATGAGCATAATGCAGAAATTATTTGCGTAAATCTGAGGGAATGATGAGTTGTAGTTTCTGACCTATTTGTCTGTCTGGCATGCTTCGGAACAAAAGACCATTTTCAATCATGTAATGTACACAAGAAATGTCTTGGGCCATCTGTGATTTTACCTTTAAGACAAGCTCTTGAACCTCTGGGTCCTTTTGCTGTGCTGCCGAGATGTTAGATATGTCCACTGGTAGGTTGGTTGGTAGGTTGCTGGATTTTGGAACTCTTACTACTGCAATAATGTCTGAGGACAGTTGTTCTGGTGACCTGGATAACACATCAGGCACTACGTTGCAATGACCTTTACGATATTTGACTGTAAAGTCATAACCCTGCAACCGTATTGTCCAACGAGTTAATCGCGATGAAGGTTTAGGATGTTGAAATACCCAAGTGAGTGCAGTGTGATCGGTAATGACCTCAAATGTCCTCCCTTCTAGATATGGTCTCCATTTTTCAACTGCCCAGATGACTGCTAAACACTCCTTTTCAGATACTGAATACGACTTCTCTGCTCCTCTGAGGAGTCGGGATGCATATGAAATGACTCTTTCACCATCCTCCATCTCTTGGGTAAGTACCGCACCCAGCCCCATCTCGCTTGCATCAGTTTGCACCCGAAATGGTTTATTGAAGTCTGGCGGTAAGAGAACTGGTGCTTGGGTCAAGTCCTGTTTTATGATGTTGAAAGCTCTTTGGCATTCTTCTTCCCACATCCAGGTGGATTTTTTTTGCTTGAGGGCATGTAAAGGTGCTGCTTTTGTTGAGAAATGTGGAATGAAACGATGATACCATCCAGCTAACCCTAAGAATCGCTGTACGTCTTTGAGAGACTGTGGAGTGGGAAAATTATTGATGGCTGAGACTTTGTTGGGATCCGTCTTAACTCCCTCTGCTGAGATTATGTGACCCAGGTAAGTGATGTTGCTTTGCATAAAGTTACATTTTCCTAGGTTAAGTGTAAGTCCAGCATTGTATAAACAACGAAATACCTGAGTGAGGTCGTTGATGTGTTCCTCTTCGTTTTTGGAATACACGACTACATCATCTATATATACCAGACAACACTTGCCTTTGAGGGCTCTCAACACTGTCTCCATAAGTCTCTGAAATGAGGCCGCTGAGTTTTTGAGGCCAAAAGGTAAACGCAAGAATTCAAATAAGCCTGCTGATGTCACAAATGCTGTTTTCTGTACACTATCTTCTTCCATCTCAAGTTGCCAATAGCCGCTTTTGAGATCCAGTGTACTGAAGATAGTTGCGCCATGGAAAGACTCCAATATTTCCTGGATTTGTGGCATGGGGTACGCATCAAGATGTGTTTTGGCATTTAAACCTCTATAATCAATGCACAACCTGCAACTTCCATCCTTTTTGGGTACAACCACGACAGGAGATGCCCATGGTGAAACAGACGGTTGTATGATATTTTTATTCAACAGTTCCTGAATTTCATCATCAACAAATTTCTGTTTGTCCACAGAAAGTCTGTATGCCCTTTTTCTGACTGGCAGTTCATCAGTGGTTATAATTCGATGTTTGACCATGCTCGAATGTCCGATCTCTTTTGAGCATACAGTAGGCCAGTCAATCAACAGATGTTCCAATTTTTCCTTGTATAGTGGTGAGGTCTCTGCTTTACCTATTAGTCTTTGTATAGATTCAAACACTGTGTCATCAATTGGAAGTGTGGGTAGCGCCAAATAGAAATAGACCGACGAAAAAGAATCTTGTGTCACAAATGGGAAAAACTGGTTTGCTTCCTGGTTGCTTCCAGATGGTAAGCCATATTGGGCTTTACTGAAGTCCAGCACAATCCCAGAATGCAACAAGAAATCCATTCCTAAAATGACTGGTACTGTTAAATCTCTGTCTTTCAATATAAACAGTGTCAAGGTAAATTTTTGACCCTGCATTTTACATTGCCATGTTACCTTTCCCATAGCTGCTTGCTTTTGCCCATTGGCCAACATAAATATTTGGCCCTTGCTTGACTGACTTGGTTCCCCCTGATTCAGTTGTTTCCAGACTGATTCTTGAATTAGAGACAATGAACTACCTGTGTCCACCATGGCTGAAAAAAACCTATCACGTAAGATTATAGGTATATTGACCGTCTTAGTTACAATTTGATGTTGCATTTCAATGGACTGCACCACTCGAGTGCTTGCTGGCATTTTCCTTTTTTGCTCTTCAGAATTTACTTGGTTCCAATATTTTTTGGCTTCATCAAAATCACGTTCAATTTGTGTTCCAATTCTAACCAGCTCACCAACATTTGTCACAGTACCTCTTAACAAACTAGCCAGGCGGGGATTGCAGTTACGTAATATGGCCAGTACAATGTCTTTCTCTGACATATTCTTCCTCCATCTTAAACAAAGAGCACGATAATGAAATGCGAAGTCCCTTATGCTCTCCTTGGGCCCTTGCTTTCTCTCCACCAGCCGTCTTGACGCCACATCTTCATAATCTTCGCTAAGAAAAGATTGTAGGAAGATATCCTTGAATTGCCCCCAACTATTTACTTTCCTTCTCTCAGCTTGCCACCAGTCTTTAGCAGTTTCCTTAAGCACTGTATTAAGAGAAGCCAAGATTTCCTGATCACTCAGTGGTCTAACTGCAAAGTACTCCTCACAACGTTCAATGAACAGAATAGGATCCTCATCTTGCTTATTACTGAAACAGGGAAAGTCTAATTTGACCGGGGGATTGTAGGGCATTAACATCGTTTTCTCTTGACTTGTTAAAGAGCTTTGCTGAACTTCATAGGTGTGATTTTGACTTTGTCCAGAATCATGAGCACCACAACAAATTTTAGATGTAACAGGTGTGGATATTGGAATTCGTGATTTGAACTTGGCTTCAAGCTGCACATCCCTTCTTTTCAGACAATCTATCATTGATTGACCGAGTTCCTTCACCGACATTTCCCCAACTTTCTTGATTCTCTCACATTCACGTTCTATTCGATACACCAAACGATCTTCCATCCCTTTACATTTGTTCTGGAATTCCTCTTGCGAAACACAACCACTCATGTTCTTTACACATTCATCAACTCGTTCTTCCAACACACTGAATCTATCAGTGAGCTGTTCGATGAGGTTGGTAAAGGAATCCGAAAAGGTCTCTCTTTCTGTTGCAGGTGGTGGGGGTGGTGGAAAACCAAAATCGGAGACATCAACTCTGCTTTCTTCACTTTCATTTTCAGAATCTATGTATAAATCACTAAAGGTATTTATTAAATCTCTGACGGGTTCTCTGGGAGTGGTAAATGTATCAGATGAGAAATCCACCTCTGGCACGCACTCATCCTTATCCAGCGCTATTTGGCTTGCCATATTATTATCTCCTGGTTTCCAAACAAAATAGTTAGGGTCCCTGTTCGGGCGCCATTATATAACTGTTTCCTTAAACTCACAAAGGAATTAGCTATAAATCTGATTTTTTATAGGGTGGGATACACTAACTATTTGTTGTTTGAAGTACACACTGGAAATGTTTCTTACCAATCTTAACAAATCTGTGACATGCAGAAAAAAAACAATAAATAAACACTTTTCATTCATTGCATCTTTTTATCTTTCATAACCCTTTCACAGACACCCAAAAGATCTTGCAGGTTTTCCCACTCAAGAACCAGCAACATATAAATGAACGTCTTATCTGTTTTTGCTTGATGATAACAACGAGGATGACGGTGACAAGGTCGATGACGTTGAAAGTTCCTTGACCACACTATAGAAATCAATGTCCATGAAAGCTCAGGTCCAAGAATACAAATCCCAACTCATCCCAGTGCCAACCTTAGTGTTGATACAAAATGTGGTATAATTCAGCTTCAGGATCCACAGCAGTGAGGAAGTGATCCAGTTTCAGGATCCACAGCAATAAGCCACATGGCCTCTAAACTCATATTCAGACAAGGGTCCAAATAGGCATGTGCGACAGAAAGACGAATCCCACAGAATGTGAAGTCCTTCTACAAAAAATAATCACATTAAGAAAATAACTATTCATACATCAACCAGTCAACATAAGAAAATAAACAATGCTTACTTCCGATTGAGCATCAAACTCTCAGTTTCCCAATCAGGACTATTGATTGTTTGGATTTCATAAGGCATGCTTACTCCTCCATTACAAATCTACTACTTCTGCTCTCTACACCTGTTTTATACCTAAGAGTATTACTCCTTGTTGCCCCCTTAAGGTGAGTAGTATAATTACAATACCAAAAAAAACAAAAAAACATGTTAACAGGTTTGACTGTTACAACATAAACATTTTAAGGTACGCTACTGCATTGATATGATGTTGCATTTGATAGTAGTGTCGTTTTTAATTATTGCTCGTTTATGTAGTGTGATCAAGGCCGTATTGGTGGTTGTTCACCGTTCTTACCGATCGTACCGAGGGCCCGTCAATGGTGCTGCAGGTAAGTTTATGTAGTACTTTGTGAGTTGTTTTTTTTAACCGAAGATGTAATTTTAGATAGTGCATGTGGGGTTAATGGCTAAATTGGGTAATTATTTTATAGATATCTGCCCGCTGTTGTTTTGCTGCTGTGTGGCGGCTCGTTACGGCGAACAGTGGTGTTGTGCTGTGGAGACTGGAGAAGTTGTGCGCTCAAGTCCCACTGATTACTGTGATAGACGCACATGGTTATGTGCGCAGGGTTTTATGTGAGTGTGTGTTGATGCGAGTGCATGGGGGTATGTGGACGAGTCTTTATGTTGAGTGTGTGTTGATACAAGCGCGTGTTTGAGTGAGCTTGGTGCAAACGTGTGTGTGTGTGTGTGTGTGCGTTGAGATTATTTGGTATGGATTAATTTTGTTATATTGGTTGATTTAATTGTAATTTCTTTTCTGATAATTTTTTTGTTATATTGGTTGATTTAATTGTAATTTCTTTTCTGATAAACTTTTTGTTATATTGGTTGATTTAATTTTCTTTTCTTTTCTGATAAACTTTTTGTTATATTGGTTGATTTAATAGTTTTTCTTGAATCTGATACTTTTGTTATAATTTGATTTCATTGTATTTTTCTTTGATTTGTTGTTGCTTGTGAATTGTGTTCTTGAGATCTTATTTGTCGTCAATTCCTTGTAACATCAAGGATTACCGCTGGGACTGGGAGGATTTATTTGATTTATTTTGTTTGCTTATTGTGTGGATTGTGGTTTTGGTTATACAATTGCATGATGGTGTGATTTGAGGTGGCTTGAATTTAATTTTCTTTTCTCATTCCCAAATGTTAACTTATCCCATGGGATATTGATATTGACTGTCGTGTCCAAGATCCGATTTTACAGGTGACCGCTATATAACATCAGTATTGATTTATTTATTTATTTTTGTGTGAATGTAATTGTACTTTTGCATTGTTCCCTCAACTTGTGTGATTGTATAATATATATTCTTTTACCTCTTTGAGCATCAAATAAAGATTGTACACATCTCTGCTTGTCCTTTCCATTTGTTTGGAAACCCTGTAGTTGGGAGCGTGTATAAAATACATTTACCCCTTAGGTGGCATTAGCCTCCGCTCACATAGAGATCGCACTGTCAGAGAGTTTGGGAATATTCACACATAATTTATACATATAAAACATGATATCAGAGTTTTAAAATCAAACATTTTAAAAGAGAACAATACATCACGGTTGTTTAAACCAATGAGCATTAAGCTGTGTCGTCAGCAAGTCGTTTCCCATCATGCTTTTGATCAGCGCAGTCGGTGGAGAGCAACTGCGCTCGACTGCAGAATCCAACATGTCCGCCTTGCGCTCGCGAGAGATTTTTGACATACGTCAGCATGACATCAGAGCAAGGCGGACCGCACTCTGACACATTTCTAACTGGCATGTATCTCGCGCTGATCACCGGTGATCTGTTCTGCGCAGATTTTGCTCATCTCAAACAAGCCTATTTTCTTTCCTGGTTCGGTTGAAACACGCCCCATAATCACAGCCCAATGGAGCAGATCAGACTCACATTCTGACTAGAATCTGAGTATGATGACGTCAGGCTAGTGGATCACTTGACGTAGGTGTGCATTCAGTAGGCTTGTTTGAGATGAGCAAAATCTGCGCAGAAAATCTCTCGCGAGCGCAAGGCGGAGGTGTCGGATTCTGCAGTCTCCACCGACTGCGCTGATCAAAAGCATGATGGGAAACGACATGCTGACGACACAGCTTAATGCTCATTGGTTTAAACAACCGTGATGTATTGTTCTCTTTTAAAATGTTTGATTTGAAAACTCCGATATCATGTTTTATGTGTATATGTTATGTTTGAATATTCCCAAACTATCTGACAGTGCGATCTCTTTGGGTTATGCAATTTAATTTTTTATAAAAAAATAAAAAAACATATGTCTGTATTAAAGAAAAAATGATTGATAAACATGAATTTGGAATGGAATTAAATAACAAGTGCTTTGGGTGTCTTGTTCATTTTATTTATTTTCATATAAAAGCAACATAACTTGAATTACATCCAGTTTATTAGCAACACTGTGCACGAGCGTGAATCCCGCGATATCCATCTTTGATCTCACAGGTGTCTGATCCACTACGAGAAGAGAGAACTGTCCGGCTTGCCTGCGCTTCATCACTCCTCCTCTCACTGCAGCGCCTACTCTCGACTACATCTCAGGCGAGGCAAGGCGCTAGAGCCCTGCACGGGCCTCAAATCTAGGCCCGAGCCCGGCCCTGGCCCGAGACGCTCAGGCCCTAGCCCGACCCGTGTCCGACAGCTCATCAGAATTATCAGCCCGAGTCCGACCCGAGCCCGGGGTTTTTTTTTGTTTTGTTTTTTTTTTTACAGCGGCAGCCTGCCCTATTTGCAGCCATTAAAATATGTCCGTTTTGTTAGTTAGGTTTCTTTTCTTTTCATTTCTTTATTAAGTTAATTTAGACAAATGTTTGGAGCATTAAAAAAAAAAAAAAAGTAATAAAAACGTCTCAGGTTACGACTGTAACCTATGTTCCCTGAGAACAGGGAACGAGACACTACGTCAGAATGACGCTATGGGGAACGCCTCAGGCGTGACAGGTGTCTGAAATAAATATCAACTCACGTCAATCATGTTGACCGGCGACAGCCTGTGCATCATCAGCTTGAATGATGAGCGCGCGACCTGGATGTATAAAGGGGAGCCTTGCACACATGACAACATCCTATCGTCTGAAGGGACTGTTGCAGGCAGGCCCCGAGGCATGGCAGGAAGACGTAGTGTCTCGTTCCCTGTTCTCAGGGAACATAGGTTACAGTCGTAACCTGAGACGTTCCCTTTCGAAAGGGAACTCTACACTACGTCAGAATGACGCTATGGGGAACGATATACCAACGCCACCATGCTGAGGGGAGTGCATGCCCAAAGGCAGTGACAACTGTCCGAACCAGTAATTCAGAAAACACTGGAACCACTCACCCTTAGGTCACATCGGGCTGTCAGTGACAGCACTCCCTACCGGTCATCACCCAAGCTAATGAACCAAGAAACCGCCAGAACATAGTTAATGGGGGGGGTATCTGGGCCAGCTCAAAGGCTTAGGACCACAGCTTCCAAAAGAAGGGGTCCCTTCTAGGGAGTGTGGCTAGGGGGCCCAAGGGACTCCCAGCCAGTCACTATTCAGGGGAGCGTGCCACCTGAAATACCACCAGGCAGGCCTGACCTGGTGTCACTACATAAGACACTAGAGTCTGGCCACTTCCTGTCTGTCTGAAGACAGAGCCTCTGGACACTTGCCTTAAGAAGGCATCCAACCCGAGGGACTGCAAAACAGGCAGTGAACCACTCAGCCCGGATCTCAGAGACGGGAAACCCTGGAGAGTATGACTCAGCATAGTGCTTTACAACCCTTGCCAGCGAGGGGAGTCTCTCTACTCGATCCATGGATCTACCCAGTGTTTGTGTTTCAAAACACTGAGGAGGCCTGTGAGGGCCTAAAGGGAGCTACCTCCAGGAAGGCCTGGTTGGACCTCTAACCTGGCGACCACAACATGGGGGAGCTTGTATTCAACCACAATATGTGGGAGCTTACCTTCAGGAAGGCCGGTGAGGCCTCTGACCTGGCAACCACAACATGTGGGAGCTCATATTAGGAAGGCCGGTGAGGCCTCTAACCTGGTGACCACAGCATGTGGGAGCTCCTATCAGGAAGGCCGGTGAGGCCTCTAACCTGGCGACCACAGGATGTGGGAGCTCACTTTCAGAAAGGGAATAAAGCGTACAGCGCACAACCCTTACCATAAAAAATGGAAATAGAAAGTACATGAAAGAAAGTGCATGTACTTGGCCATTCTGAACCCAAGAAGGCCTGATGAGGCCTCTAACCTGGCGACCACAGCATGTGGGAGCTCATACTCGGGAAGGCCGGTGAGGCCTGTAACACGGTGACCACAGTGTGTGGGAGCTCATCAGAATGTGGAAGTTAGCTAGAGAAAAACATCTGTCGTAATAAAGTGACGACAGGAAGTATCTAGAATGGGACCCGAAGAGAAAGACCAGGGTCTGAGCCACATAGGAAGGGACAGAAGCGATACGCGCATGACCCTTACCATAGAAAATGGATTTTAGAAAATACACAAGACATAAGTCGTGTGACTTACCATAAGCATGGTATAAAAAAGGTACGGAACGTATGTACCAAAAAGGAATGAAGTAAAGGTTTGCTCGTACTTCATCACTCTAAAAACACAGTATGTGTGAGCCCACATTCGGGAAGGCCGGATGAGGCCTGTAACCTGACATGTAAAAGCTCAAAACCAGGAAGGCCTGGTGAGGCCTGTAACCAGGGAACCACCTTACGTGGGAACCTATAATCAGGAAAGCCAGAAGAAGCCTGCAACCTGATAGACACAATACGTGGGAGTTCTCATTCAGTAAGGCCTGGTGAGGCCTGCCACCTGACATGAAAGAACTCATAACCAGGAAGGCCGCAGAGGCCTAAAGCCTGGTGACCACTAATTGTGGAAGGTTAAAACTCAGGAAGGCCGGTGAGGCCTGTGACCTAACGACCACCGCACGTGGGAGCTCAAATTCAAGAAGGCCTGGTGAGGCCTATAACTTGATAATCACAGTAAGTGGAAGCTCACAGCATGTAGGAGCTCACATTCAGGAAGGCCGGCGAGGCCTGTAACCTGACATGTGAAGACTCCTAACCAAGAAGGCCTGGTGAGGCCTATAACCTGGCGACTACAGTATGTGGGAGCTCATATACAACCACAGTATGTGGGAGCTCATACTCAGAAAGGCCTGGTGAGGCCTCTGACCTGATAACCACAGAATGTGGGAGCTCATAACCAGGAAGGCCAGATGAGGCCTGTAACCTGATGACCACAGTATGTAGGAGCTCACATTCAGGAAGGCCGGTGAGGCCTGTAACCTGACATGTGGAGGCTCTTAACCAAGAAGGCCTGGTAAGGCCTATAACCTGGCGACTATAGTATGTGGGAGCTCATATACAACCACAGCATGGGGGGAACTCATACTCAGGAAGGCCGGTGAGGCCTCTAACCTGGCGACCACAGCATGTGGGAGCTCAAATCAGGAAGGCCTAGTGAGGCCTCTGACCTGATAACCATATAACATGGGAGCTCATATTCACCACAGTGTGTGGGAGCTCACATTCAGGAAGGCCAGTGAGGCCTGTAACCTAACATGTGGAGGCTCGTAACCAGGAAGGCCTGGTGAGGCCAATAACCTGGCAACTACAGTATGTGGGAGCTCATACTCAGGAAGGCCTAGTGAGGCCTGTGACCTGACAACCACAGCATGTGGGAGCTCATATTCAAGAAGGCCTGGTGAGGCCTATAACTTGATACCCACAGTAAGTGGGAGCTCATATTCAACCAAAATATGTGGAAGCTCTCATTCAGTAAGGCCTGGTGAGGCCTGCCACCTGACATGAAAGAACTCATAACCAGGAAGGCCGCAGAGGCCTAAAGCCTGGTGACCACTAATTGTGGAAGGTTAAAACTCAGGAAGGCCGGTGAGGCCTGTGACCTAACGACCACCGCACGTGGGAGCTCAAATTCAAGAAGGCCTGGTGAGGCCTATAACTTGATAATCACAGTAAGTGGAAGCTCACAGCATGTAGGAGCTCACATTCAGGAAGGCCGGCGAGGCCTGTAACCTGACATGTGAAGACTCCTAACCAAGAAGGCCTGGTGAGGCCTATAACCTGGCGACTACAGTATGTGGGAGCTCATATACAACCACAGTATGTGGGAGCTCATACTCAGAAAGGCCTGGTGAGGCCTCTGACCTGATAACCACAGAATGTGGGAGCTCATAACCAGGAAGGCCAGATGAGGCCTGTAACCTGATGACCACAGTATGTAGGAGCTCACATTCAGGAAGGCCGGTGAGGCCTGTAACCTGACATGTGGAGGCTCTTAACCAAGAAGGCCTGGTAAGGCCTATAACCTGGCGACTATAGTATGTGGGAGCTCATATACAACCACAGCATGGGGGGAACTCATACTCAGGAAGGCCGGTGAGGCCTCTAACCTGGCGACCACAGCATGTGGGAGCTCAAATCAGGAAGGCCTAGTGAGGCCTCTGACCTGATAACCATATAACATGGGAGCTCATATTCACCACAGTGTGTGGGAGCTCACATTCAGGAAGGCCAGTGAGGCCTGTAACCTAACATGTGGAGGCTCGTAACCAGGAAGGCCTGGTGAGGCCAATAACCTGGCAACTACAGTATGTGGGAGCTCATACTCAGGAAGGCCTAGTGAGGCCTGTGACCTGACAACCACAGCATGTGGGAGCTCATATTCAAGAAGGCCTGGTGAGGCCTATAACTTGATACCCACAGTAAGTGGGAGCTCATATTCAACCAAAATATGTGGAAGCTCTCATTCAGGAAGGCCTGGTGAGGCCTCTGACCTGATAACCACAGAATGTGGGGGCTCATATTCAAGAAGGCCTGGTGAGGCCTAAAACTTGATAACCACAGAATGTGGGAGCTCATATTCAACCACAGTATGTGAGAGCTATACTCAGGAAGGCCTAGTGAGGCCTATGACCTGATAACCACAGTATGTGGGAGCTCATATTCAAGAAGGCCTGGTGAGGCCTAAAACTTGATAACCACAGAATGTGGGAGCTCATATTAAACCACAGTATGTGGGAGCTCATAATCAAGAAGGCCTGGTAAGGCCTATAACTTGATAACCACAGTAAGTGGAAGCTCACAGTATGTAGGAGCTCACATTCAGGAAGGCCGGTGAGGCCCGAAACCTGACATGTGAAAACTCCTAACCAAGAAGGCCTGGTGAGGCCTATAACCTGGCGACTGTACAACCACAGTATGAGGGAGCTCACATTCAGGAAGGCCGGCGAGGCCCGAAACCTGACATGTGAAAAACTCCTAACCAAGAAGGCCTGGTGAGGCCTATAACCTGGCGACTACAGTATGTGGGAGCTCATAACCAGGAAGGCCGGATGAGGCCTGTAACCTGATGACCACAGTATGTGGGAGCTCACATTCAGGAAGGCCGGGTGAGGCCTGCAACCTGACATGTAGAAGCCCATCACCAGGAAGGCCGGTGAGGCCTGTAACCTGGCGCCACAGTATGTGGGAGCTCATAACCAGGAAGGCCTGGCGAGGCCTGTAACGTGGCGACCACCGTGTATGGGAGCTCATATTCAGGAAGGCCTAGAAAGGCCTGTAACCTGATATCCCAGTATGTGGGAGCTCATAACCAGGAAGGCCGGATGAGGCCTGTAACCTGGCGACCACAGTATGTGGGAGCTCATAACCAGGAAGGCCTGATGAGGCCTGTAACCTGATTACCACAGTATGTGGGAGCTCACATTCAGGAAGGCCGGTGAGGCCTGTAACCTGACATGTGGAAGCTCATAACCAGGAAGGCCTGGTGAGGCCTATAACCTGGCAACTACAGTATGTGGGAGCTCATTTTCAAGAAGGCCTGGTGAGGCCTCTGACCTGATAACCACAGTATGCGGGAGCTCATATTCAACCACAGTATGTGGGAGCTCATACTCAGGAAGGCCTGGTGAGGCCTATGACCTGATAACCACAGTATGTGGGAGCTCATATTCAAGAAGGCTTGGTGAAGCCTATAACTTGATAACCACAGAATGTGGGAGCTCATATCACAGTATGTGGGAGCTCATATTCAAGAAGGCCTGGTGAGGCCTATAACTTGATAACCACAGAATGTGGGAGCTCATATTCAACCACAGTATGTGGGAGCTCATTTTCAGGAAGGCCTAGTGAGGCCTATGACCGGATAACCACATTATATGGGAGCTATATTCAAGAAGGCCTGGAGCGGCCTATAACTTGATAACCACAGTATGTGGGAGCTCATATTCAGGAAGGCCTAGTGAGGCCTATGACCTGATAACCATAATATGTGGGAGCTCATTTAACCATAGTATGTGGAAGCTCATATTCAGGAAGGCCTAGTGAGGCCTATAACCTGATAACCACATTACTCCTTGACAGTCAATTCCTGGGAGCTCACCTCAGGGAGGCCCAAGCACTGTCCGGTTGCAAAATGGGGACTGTCTGGTCAAGGAGGCCTGTTAAGACCTACTACCTGACCATCGAAAAAATCTTTAGATTTACTCCCATAACATTTTGCCCCAGACTCTAAAACAGGAGATGTGGTCTGAAAAGAAACAGAAATATGTTAATTTCACATTTTACAAAAAGACCAGAATTACACCTGCTCTTTTTGTTCACTGCTCATTTTTCAATTAAAATGCAGCCAAAAACACTGGGTAACGCGATCTGGATGATAGGCTGAATTACTAAATATCTAACTTCTTAAAAGTCAGATAATATTCCATCATTTTAATTCATAGAATTAAATGCAGCCATACTCACCAGACAATACTGTTTTAACATTTATACGTTCTCGTAATCTACACACTGCCTCGGCAAGCGCGAGAAAAGAGCCGTTAAAAAATATTTGGCTTTCATCCCTCGAGAAGAAAGTCAACAGTTGCGAGGTTGAAACATCCGACAGCGCACGGATTTAATTCTTTCTCACGCGCGCCGAGATATTTCTTAATGAACACTGCCAGCACCCTCAGGAACTGACTGTGAATGCCTCGCACCCAAACAGTATTGTTTCACAGATCGCACGCACCACAGCTCAGATGCTGAACCCTCCTCCCTCGAGAAAAGGGTCCGCGAAAGCGGAGCATTTTTAAATAAAAAACGCTCACAGTTTGCACAAGAGGCTCTCGAGAGAGCCTCCCGCGCGCTTCAGCGATATTCTCAATACAGACAAACAGTCCCTGAAGACGAAAAGATGTTGTCATGTGTGCAAGGCTCCCCTTTATACATCCAGGTCGCGCGCTCATCATTCAAGCTGATGATGCACAGGCTGTCGCCGGTCAACATGATTGACGTGAGTTGATATTTATTTCAGACACCTGTCACGCCTGAGGCGTTCCCCATAGCGTCATTCTGACGTAGTGTAGAGTTCCCTTTCGAAAGGGAACTCAGTGAGTGTTTTAGCGCAATTTTCTGACGTCATGGGATCACAACGAGATAGTAAATCTTTTCCTGGATTTTTTTTGTGCGTTCCCGAGATTAGACCTTCCTTAACATAATGCCGAAAACCCGAAGTCTCTAGGGGGTCTGGTTGAGGAGTAGATAGAAGTGCAAGATTGGTGCGCACAGACAGAACAGAAATCATGAGTTAACAATCGCAATTTTGTCCGGTGGAAAATTGCGCTAAAAATTACGACCAAGCAGCCGAGCCAACAGCGAGTAAAACATGTTTGATCAATTTAGCCTCTCAAATCAACGCTTATTCTTTACTTGGCTACAATAAAATCCATAGATATAAAACACTTCAAGGCAGCATATCACAGACAGATAGTTTAATGTTTATTTATTAAACCACAGTGAGTAATTTTTTTTTTTAAATACTGAGGCAGGCTCAGGCTGCATGCTCGCAACAGCGCTCGCAAACGAAATGAGCAATAGAGCAAATTAAATTTAAAAAATCAAAAACAAACTTGCAGGTTATCTTACCTCAAAAATGCACCACAGACCATGGCCATTCTTTTTTCCAGTAGTTTCCAACAGTTAAACGAAAATAAAGTCCAATCAAACGAAAAACGAAAAACATCAGTAGCCTAGTTTCCAACAGTTAAACGAAAATAAAGTCCAATCAAACGAAAAACGAAAAACATCAGTAGCCTAGTTTCCAACAGTTAAACGAAAATAAAGTCCAATCAAACGAAAAGTTAGAACAGTCTCTTACAGAGCATCGTGGAGAAAAAGAATAGCATCCACAGTGGAAGATTTTAACCCAGTCCTCTCTTCTATCACTCTGCGATTTTTCTCTTAATATTCTCCATTATTTGCAAGTGAGGTGAATCGTTGGTTGCGCTGACGGGAAACCTTCTGTGTGTGCGCGTGCTTGCGTGCGTGAGACTGTCATGTCAATCATATGTCAGTGTAATTATAAGATTATGAAAGTTATGAGGTTATTAAATGTCTTTCTATGTTTGTTCTTCTATCGTCGACGTCAACTTCTCATATTTTTTTAATTAATGTCTAAAAATATAAAAAGAAGGATAACCCAAAAAAGGCCCGAGGCCCGGCCCGCATGTGAACTATGACGTGAAAATTGGCCCGAAGCCCGGCCCTAGGGGCGTAAAAAAGTCGGGGCCCGTCGGGCTCGGGCTGAAATGCAGGGCTCTACAAGGCGCATCTCAAACAAGCCTATTCTGACTAGAATCTGAGTATGATGACGTCAGGCTAGTGGATCACTTGACGTAGGTGTGCATTCATTGCCAACTGCTCTGAAACAGCACACACTAGAGCCCACAACCGGACCATCTTTTTTTACGTTGAAACGTGTAAGTTAGCGCTCATATTTATTTAAATAATATAGCCTTTTGAAGTTTATTAAATACATTAAGTCATATTCCTGCGATTCGCGATTCCTGCTTTAACTTCCCCAAAACACCTCTTAAAATAATAACTAACACTTTTCGTATAATTAAGATATACAAGTTTTGATACAAGTATACTGATCAGAATCAGACACACCTGGGGCTGTGTGTTGGCAGCGTTGACACGTGACCGAGCACTTCTGTATTTAGGTTAGGTATGAAGTATTTAGGTGATTATTTTTAGTTTAGTGCTTTATACTGGTTTTGAGGCACTGTGCACACTATCCCACAAACCAATCATCATCATTTTTGTCATCTCTTTTTTGAATGACATGAAATCAACATGTCAGAAGCTGAACTGTTACAGCCAGCGTCCCGATTTATCTGCTATTCGTCTTTCTTGAATCAGTGATGATCTGTATCCAACTTGTATTTTACTACAGCTTTCTTACATACATTATGTAATGAATGAAGTAAATAAAACATGTGCTTGCCTATTATGGTAATCAATAATTAAGAATGTTCTCAACAGTATTTACCTCAGTTTGTTTTATAGCAATAATCATCAAATAGTCTTCATGGGCACACTGCCCTCACACTACCGACTATTAAATGCTCTAAATCAAAGAAGCCGCACACCTTCATCCAAGTTGTAGCCTCCCTTTTAAAGAGAAGACATGTGTGAAATACTGTGGCTCACCCTGCGCACACTCACACAACACAACAATCCTTGGCGATTTATTCACATTATTGTTGTGGTTGTTGTTTTCTTCAGTTGCCAGTCTCAGATGTGGTGAAGAGATATCGACGTGTCTTAAACTTGTGCAGGACGACCGCAGCTTTCAAGAAAGCTTGTGTTTCAAGAAAAGCTGTGAAAGACACCACAGCAATTTCAGAGATTTACATTGTAGACACAAGTGTCCTAGAACAGTTCAAGGGGAAATACACACTTCTGCAAAGATCATTGAAATAACAACAAACAGCTCATCACCTTCTGTGTCTGAATGTGGGCAACAAGATGTTAACTAGCTAGGCTAAGTTTGTTTAAAGTAGGTTGTTGTTAACTATACGAGTTTGTTTCTGTGGTCTGATCTTGGACTAGGGCAGGGCAGCATTTCTTTCCCCAAGTATTGAGAACGTTTTCTCACTTTGAAATGCTCAATATAATGTTTGTCACATAATCAGGTGGTTCAGATGTGCTGCTGATACCCTAGTAAAGAATAGGTTGCTTTATTTGTAGTATTTATATTTGATTTAATAAAAGTGCTTACTTTCTCTGATGTGCTGCCTATAGTGTTTGTTCTACTTCAGTCAGGTATGCAAAACTTCTCATTTTAAATGGTTAATATGTTGCATATAATTATTGGAAAACTGTATGTAATTTGTTGATCGGTTATAGACTTTCTACTGTTGTTCCCTGTAATAAGATAGTCCTAAAAGATGTCTGCTAACAATCTACTGATCGCAAACTATTTATTTGTTGACAAGCAACTGATCTTTAGTTGATTATCAACAGATGGTAAACTAAAGACTTTGTCAGTTTTTAATGTTTAAATAGCCATACTGTAATGGCTGAACGGCTACTAATAACTAGTAGAGTCTGAACAGATGTAAGTCTGAACAGATGTACGATCAAAATAAAGTGTTACCAGCTATTTTTGCAAATAACTTGAAACCAAAAACTACAAAATACACTAATCTAACCTACAAAATACACTAATCTAACCTACAAAATACACTAATCTAACCTACAAAATACACTAATCTAACCTACAAGTCTCCTGTAGAAAAGCAAAACTAAAGAAATAAACCTCTGCGATGTTGACAGACACAGAAGAGTCTCTTTAATAATGGGAAAGCATCAAGATTGTTGTGGATTACATATGCAAAAGAAATGAGAAATATGATGATATTCATTACATCACATGTGCAGCATATATATATTTTTATATAAAGCCTCTAATGACATTAATGTCCTTCAGCTTCATTGATTGGTCTCCTGTAATGTCTCTTAACGATCACTTTAACCATCACTTTTCCAGACGCCGAACCGCAGAGAACGACGGAGATCACTGATTCTTCATGATCAGCTCAGATTCAGACAGAAGGATGGAAGTGGAAACACTCTTCAGCTGCTACTCACTGCGTCTTCATGAACACTCTCAGCTCCTGTAAACTGAATAGCTGATTTATTCCATGCAATAACTGAAAAGCATGTGCCAGATCATCAGAGGGAAAATTAAATACATTATTTCACACAGGTATAAATGCTTCAACACCAGGATGTACGTTTGAGTGCTTCACTTGATTGAAATGAACTTCACAGCGTCCGGTTTTGTAAACCCCACAAACATTCTCCTTATCCAACATCACCATCTTTAGATGATCGCAATAAAATATTCGTTGTCCAATCACATCCACAAACATCCTTCCTTTCTCATTTTGACCTTCTTCCATCAGGGCTGAAACTACGATTTTTAGTAATGTTCTCATCATTCAGGTCTGAAATGCACTTTCATGCCACGCTGTGCTAATATATGGCTATAGTAAATATAGATTGGAAGCATTTAGTCCTCTGAAGTAAGTGATTCATGTAAGTCACTGCTGTAGTCATGCTCAAGAATCAAACTACTGACCCTCCAGCAGAACCGAGTGAAACTGCATAAAAGAATATTCCAGGTGATTATTAAACCGTGTCTGTAGAGGGCGTCGGTGAGCTGTCAATCATTCTCACTCATTAGTCCCGCCTCAAAGAACAACTTTAGTGTGAATATCACTCATGTTTAACTAAAGAATTAATACAAGTGCTTAAAAACACAAGCTTCTCATTTCTGCGTTGAAACAGACTTTCTGTTCTGCAAACTAATAGAAGAGTCAACATCTTTCCATGGTATTAGACAGCGAGTCACAAACGCATTCAAAGAAATGACTTTGAGGGGAAAGTCTTAAGGAACCCTGATCATGTGGTTTCTTCTAGAGAGCACTGGACTGGAACAGAATAAAGCGGTTCTCAGGTGCAAGGACAGACTTCTCTATGGTGATGATGCGTGCAGGACCTCTCCAATCATTCAGTGCGATTAAACCCCGCCCCTTACATTCAGACCCACCTCCATCCAATCAACAACTGCTGGACAGAACCAAGCCCCGCCCTACATTTCTTCTTTTCCGATAATCAGTTTCATTCAGATGTAAGGCACAACACAGAAGAAAAGATCTGCCGCTACTTCTGTTACACTGCGACCTTTCAGAAGTCTTTTTAACTTTCCATGCCATCTTTAACAGCAAAGCTTATGGTGAGATGCTCGAAAACAGCCAAAGACGTCTGCATGTGTGTGGATGAAGGAGAGGAACTTTACAAATGCAACTTTTTCTGAAAACACAGCACACTAATCAAAGCACCACAACTGAAAAATCTAATTAAAAGAAAGATCTACACCAAACCGTTGATCTCACTGATCGACTGCTCCATTCACACAGACTGTCCAGAAGAAACGTGTAGTGAACTTCAGAAGCAGCCTCTGCACCGACGCGTTTGTTCATGCCATCGGACCGTCCTGCGCTGGAATCCAGTTTATTGTTCTGCTTATTTCTTGTATTTTGCACATGTAGTCTCAGCTGAGATGGAGGAGCTGTGATAATAACGAGAAGCTGAAGGGGTTGATATAGACTGGGCTGTTGCTTCTCTGGTATTATTGTGTTCAAATTGCACTGAAAGACATGTAAACCCTGCCTCAGATGAAAGCGTGATTGGGCTCAAAGTGAACAGTGGTGTTGGGCTGGTCTCTGGAGGAGTGATGATGGTGATGGTCAGATGAAGGTGGAGTCGAGTGCGCTGCTGTCGTGGGTGTTGCGAGCGCGAGCTTCAAACAGCTGCTTGATCAGCGCAGATTTCTCCTGCTCCAGCTGAGTGATGCGCTCGCTCTTCTCTGTCACTTCCTGTAGGTGAAAAACACATGAATTTGCAAATAGCCCCGCCTCCAATCACTCACACCAGTTCAGAGATCAGAGATCCACTGTCAGGTTTACCGTGGTAAATGCTGCTCGATGGCAAGTGGAAATACTGGTTTATTTCAGCCATATACTGTAGAGATGTCATGAGAACCGATTCTTCGGTACCAAGTCGGTATCAACATTTTAAAATCCTGACGGTACCTGTTTTTCTACAGTACCGCAAGTATCGACAGTACCAAACATTTATGCACTATAGCATGTAGGTTGAACCCAAACAGATTATCAGAGCAAATCTGTAATTTTAAAACTGTGGCATTGGCATGTTTCAAATCACACTTATCTGACCATTATCAGTTTGTAGCAGTAAATGAAGTTCAGTATGGCGTACCACAAGGCTCAGTACTAGGACCACCGCTGTTCACTCTGTACATGCTACCCTTGGGAGATATCATTAGGAAACATGGCTTTAGTTTTCACTGTTATGCTGATGATACGCAGCTCTATATTTCTTCACACCCCGACGAAACTTACCGATTCACAAAATGAACAGAATGTACAGCTGATATAAAAAACTGGATGACTAGTAATTTCCTACTACTTTCCTACTAAAAACAATCTATCACTCGATGGCTGCTCTGTCAAGTCTTCGTCGTCGGTTAGGAACCTGGGTGTGTGTGTGTGTGTGTGTGGGTGTGTGTGTGTGTGTGTGTGTGCTCTTTGATACCAATCTTTCATTTGAAAGTCACGTGTCTAGTATCTGTAAAACCGCATTTTTCCATCTTAAAAATATATCTAAATTACGTCATATGCTCTCAATGACAAATGCGGAACAATTAGTCCATGCGTTCATGACCTCAAGGCTAGATTACTGTAATGCTCTACTGGGTGGTTGCCCTGCACGCTTAATAAACAAACTACAGCTGGTCCAAAACGCAGCAGCTCGAGTTCTTACCAGAACCAGGAAGTATGTCCATATTAGCCCGGTTCTGTCAACACTGCACTGGCTCCCTATTAAGCATCACATACATTTAAAAATATTGCTGATTACTTACAAAGCACTAAATGGTTTAGCTTCCCAGTACTTGAGCGAGCTCTTAACGCATTATAGTCCTTCACGTCTATTGCGATCTCAAAACTCCGGCCAGTTGATAATACCTAGAATATCAGAATCGACTGCTGGCGGTAGATCCTTTTCCTATTTAGCACCAAAACTCTTCCTAACCATTGTCCAGGAAGCAGACACACTCTGTCAGCTCAAAGCTAAACTAAAAACACATCTCTTAAATCAGGCATACACATAACACATTGTGTGACTGTAATGTGACTCATTTCTGAATGAAACAGGAAACTGTCTCTTATCCGAGTTCACGGATCTGATCGGGTGTTAGGAGTGATATGTGTGGTCCGGGTGTGTGTGACCTCTGACCTGTGTGAGCAGGCGGTTGTGCTCCTTCAGTGTGTGTATGGCCTGAGGAGGAGCAGTGCTGGACGAGACGCCGGCCGACAGCGGGTCTGAGGACGAGACCGTCTGAGAACAGCAAACACACACACACACACACACACACACACACACACACACACAGCAGATGCTGATTCAGCTGTAGAATAATTATCAGGAAACTAAAGTAACATCACTTGATTATTGTCAATCACCTTCACATTTTACACCACAACAATATATCTATATATAATATATATAATTAAGGTTTAATTCTAATTAATAATATAATATAAATAACTAGGTTTATACGAACCTTCCCAGAAACAGAAATTAAATCACTGAGGCAGCGCGTGATTTCCTGCAGTTTTGGCAGAAGAACATCCATTCGACTTTGACAAGATTCAGCCAAAAACTCCTGAAGAAACGCAATATGGTGTCAGAAATGAGCTTTTAGATTAATGAGGTCAGTATTTGACACCTGGAATTGGTTTTCTGGGGCATCTGTATTAACCACAGAAATACACATTCACTGGTCATTTACGCCAAACACTGAAATCAAATTAGCATTTAGAATTTTTCCTTGACAAAGGTTTTTATTATCTTCAAACTCAGTTTAGTTCTGGCACACACGCCTGTAGTTCTCACTGGACTGAAGCTAAACTCGGCTGATGTGAATGAAAACTGATCTAAAACTTCAATGCAAACCTCCACTGTTATGCCGTCGTTCATTGCACTCCACACTCTGAAATATGATCAATTCTGGAATACTTTTTGAGTTATTGGGAAAGTTTTTAAAACCCACAACTAGACTACAATGAAATATCATTAAAAATGACAGCATTTTTGTCAGAGCTCTGGTCGATTTTGTGTTCTTAATTTCGGTCAGAAATACTGAGACTCTCAGACTGCTAGAAACGATCAATAAATAAATCCTCCCATTGGAAGACAGTGGTTTTGAATGAGATGTCTTGATGAGCACAGTAATGACGGCGTGTTAAACCAGTGATGGGAAACGTACGGTGGAGTGGCGGCTCTGGCCCACGAGTCTCTGGGTCTCAGTGATGTTGTGGATCTGGGTCTGGTACCATTCTCTGGCTCGCTCCAACACATCCAGGCCGGCCAGCAGAGAGTCCTTCTCCTGCTCCAGCTCCTTCATCTGCTTCAGCTGACAGAAACACACCGTTAAACTCCCTTAAAAACCTGCTCCTGAAGACCAGGGCTGATGCACATGCTTTAAAATCTAATGTTAGACTTTTTAAAACCTGAATACATTAAAGATACCGTATGTGCACATAAAGAACACTATAATTAGAGGCCGACCGATTTATCAGCCGATATGAGCCTGCCACAGATATATCTGCATCGGCGTATATGACACAGATATAATGCTTGTAAATTGTGTAATTACGTAGTTTGTCCAGCAGAGCGCGCTCCATTGTTTGCTACTGGCGACCCAGAACCCTTTCACTTCAGTAAGGAAGACAGAAGAACCCATTATAATCAGTGATGTTGTGTACTAGTGTGAAGAAGCCACAGCGCTTCAGCCTTCAGTTCACCTGCTGCTCGTGGAAACATCACCAAAACTGCTGAAGCTTTCATCACGGTATTGAATTAAGTTACAAAACAAGTGTTGTCCTATTAAACAGGTTTAATAACTTTATTATTATAATAAGAAATATGAACATTTAAATTCAATACATAAATGTAAACAAACGTCTAAATTATTAGACTAAAGTGCAAAATAAAAATAAAGAATCAGAACATCTAAGGCATGATTTAGTCCATATTAAAATGTAAAAACGTTCGAGTGTAAACAAATGTATAAAAAGACTCAATTTCTTTTTTCTGTTATTTAAGTAGGCCTCTTGGTGCTGTGATGAACAATAGAGTTGCACGATACATCGGCCGATACATGATCATTTTTAATGTTATCGTGATTAGGGCCGCAACAACTAATCAAATAAAATTGATAACAATCGATAATGAAAATCATCTACAACGAATATCATTATGGATTAGTCGCTTCTGTCCACCACACACGGAAACCTTCCGTCAGCGGCGTCAAATTACAGCACTGAATAACGCATTTCTGTGGACAAAATGCATCTAAAACAGTGGAGGAACAGAGTGAGCTGTTGGTGCCAAGGTTATTTTCGTAAACGAAAACTGAAACTAAGACTAAAACTATTGGTCAAAAAACATTTTCGTAAACTGAAATAAAATTAGAAATTCATAATAAATGAAAAACTAAAACTAAACGAAACTAACAACAGTTACTGAAAAACTAACTGAAATAAAATAATAATTAGCAAAAATAAATAATCGTTTTCGTATTTAATAAGCTCTTTACTTTGGTGGAAAGTCTGACCGTTGGCTGTTTAGGGAAATGCCTGTAAATTGCGCTTCACACGCGTGAAGTTGCTGAGGCGATTAACCGCTGTCCTGTGACGCGCTCAATGAAGGACCAGCGAACACAGTCCTAAGCGGCTGTTCATAAAGGATGCGTCCGTGGCAGTGGAATGGGAAATAATAACTCAAGGTAATGAGACGCAAGTTGAACTTCTTTTAACTTGAGCGAAGCGTTTTTAGAATGTCCTTTCATTTGCGTGAGAGACGCGGGTGCAACAGCAAAACAAGTCCGTCAAGCACAAAAATACCTTTAATGTGGTGATGTCATGCTTTCATGAAGGTTGACAGGCTGAAAGGTGCTGTTGTTATGTTTGTTTTTACAAAAGATTTTCTGCTAATAATATTGTTATCCATGTGGAGACATGTCCCGGGACACACACACACACACACACACACACACACACAGACACACACTCACTCACTCACTCTCTCTCTCTCTAGACGTAATGGTTTATATATTGTACAAACTGTATATTCTGTCTCCTTACACTAAACCACTAAACCGACCCCTAAACGTACCCATCACACACACACACACACACACACACACACTAACCTGACCCCTAAACCGACCGATCTCACACACACACACACACACACACACACACACACACACACACACACTAACCCGACCCCTAAACCGACACATCACACACACACACACACTAACCCGACCCCTAACATACCCATCACACACACACACACACACACACACACACACACACACACACACACACACACACACACACACTAACCCGACCCCTAAACCGACACATCACACACACACACACACTAACCCGACCCCTAACATACCCATCACACACACACACACACACACACACACACACACACACACACACACACACACACACACACAAACACACGCGCACACACACACACACACACTAAACCGACCCATCACACACACAAATACCCATCACACACACACACTAACCCGACCCCTAAACCGACCCATCTCACACACACACACACACACACACACACTAACCCGACCCCTAACATACCCATCACACACACACACTAAACCGACCCATCACACACACACATACCCATCACACACACACACTAACCCGACCCCTAAACTGACCCATCTCACACACACACACTAACCCGACCCCTAAACCGACCCATCTCACACACACACACACACACACACACACTAACCCGACCCCTAACATACCCATCACACACACACACTAAACCGACCCATCACACACACACATACCCATCACACACACACACTAACCCGACCCCTAAACTGACCCATCTCACACACACACACTAACCCGACCCCTAAACCGACCCATCTCACACACACACACACACACACACACACACACACACACTAACCCGACCCCTAAACCGACCCATCACACACACACACACACTAACCCGACCCCTAAGCCTACCCATCACACACATTTTCAAAAAAACTCATTCTGTGTGATTTAATTTAGGCCCACAGTGACACAAGTCCCCATGAGTGTGTGTGCATTCAGGTTTAAGTCCCCACCACGATAGAAAAACATGTACACACTCATGCACACCTCACACACTGCAAAGATACTTCATTATTTAATCACACTGGCTTCACAGCAGGTTGTCAGATTAATTTAGCTGTTTTTTTGTTGTATGTACCAGTGTCACTCTGAAAAAAGTAAACTATGTTTAACAAGATTTCATCTTTAATATGAAGTAGTTTGTCTGTATTTTTCATCGTGTTTTTTTTTTTCTTGTATACTTTTAAGTTCCATTTATTTGGTGCTTTGTTCAATCTCAAACCATTATTTTTATTATTAAGATGTCTGCACAAGAGTTAACTGTAATCTCAGCAAACATTAAACTTTGCTGAAATTGTGCGTCTCGCTTTGGTCTAACCTGGAAGTGTTCTGTTTGCTCTGCTAAACTATAATTACTAAAACTAAAACTGAAACTAAATAAAATAAAAACTAAATAGAAATGTGTTTGCAAAATAAAAACTAAACTAAAACTAACAAAACCATTAATGAAACTAACTAAAACTAAACTTAAATTTAAAGCAAAATTGAAAACGATATTAAAATAAAAACTAATTTAAAAAAGCAAAACTATAATAACCTTGGTTGGTGCTAACCCTCGCGCACACCGGGACGATTATCACATGCTTATCGCCGAAGTTTAACGCCTTGTGACTAAACAAAGAAGAATGATGATTGGATTAGCTGTAACACTATTTCCCTATCAAACCAAAGGAAGATCGCACGGAGCAATAACAGCCATATCCTTGCAGCAGATTAAGCGTTCTGCCAAACAGGACAGGGAAACCTTCTGGACAAATCAAGCCACAGAACTCGAGGTGATTGCAAGAAACTATCCCGCTTAGTCGATAACCTGGCAAGAAAATATTCAAAACCTATCAGCAGAACTATTCTGATAATGTGAGTATGCACACCAACGCTCAAAACGCTAGGCGTAAAAGCATTTTTTTTTTTTTTTTTTTAACACCTCAGGATTGTTTTTTTTGGTTTGACGTGCCGCATTCAAAACTGGCCGACCAATGAGATTGGCGCTTTTGTTCACGTGCCTGGAGCTGCTGAAGTTACAGTACCTGGTGGCGCTCAAGCACAGAACGGTCTTGCCGACACATTGATAGAAGACGACGACGAAGAGGAAGTAAGTAGATGAAGACGAAGATGCAACGAGGCAAGATGAATGTAGAGCTGCTGGTCTCTTTGGTGTCTGAACACAAAGAACTGTACGACAAACGCCACAGCGACTACACAAATCTTGATAAGAGCGAGATGTTATGGAGAGGAATTGCAGATCAAATAGGACTGGATGGTGAGTAATAAGCGCCATCTACTGTCAGGGAGTGAATTCACTGTCAGGCGTTCAGAGAACAACTGGGAAGGAACATGTTTGAAAGGGGGGCTGTGATGATGAACCAGGTCAATGACATCATCACTAGAGTTCAAGCCTAATGCCATTTTGAATTTCCTTGGTGTGCTGATTGCGGGAATAGTTTATTACGTATTGTATGTTGGCAATGTAAATGTGGATGGACAATACCAACATCAAGTGTTCAACGTGTTAATGTTTTGACTGATAATAGAGAGCCATTGTTTGTTTTAAATTATTTCTTTATTGTGTAAGTTTGCATATTATAGCACATGTTAGATCTCACCTGTCTGAGCAGTGTTTGGAGGTGGGCTCTGGTAGTGCGCATAACCAGAACATACCATTTTTCAAGATGGAGAGAGACATGAGTGCTATGAGGTGTTAGATGTTTGAGTTTGTGGTTGTATGTTATGCATGTTTATATTATGATTATTGCATGTCAGAAATTAGTTCTTGAACATTAGTTATATTATTTAGGTGCCAATGTTTTGCTGTGGAATTCAGGGATAAGTGTTACAGGCTCCACCCCGTGACAATGGTTCATCGCACTAGTGTTTGGCGGGAAACTTGTATATTTAACCCACTGTCTGAGCATGTTCGAGGAGGAATGTTGCATCCTGTGTATACTGTGCAAACGCTTGAACATGTCTGAAGTGAGACATGCTGATTATTTTGTGGATGTGCCACTAGGCCTTGTTTAGTGCCAGCTTTGCTGCTCACAGCATTTTTTCTTTTGTTTTTAGCACTAGTATATGTTGCATTAAGTTTATTTTTGTTCTTTTTTTTTGTACTTTATGTGGACTGCACCTTGTGAAATGTAGCTTCTAAAATAAACCACAACTGGCATTTTGAAAACCACTCCATTGTACTGAGCCTTCCTAAACTTTCCCAGGCCCCTCGAGAACACGCTACATGACAGGGGCGTTCAGGCGTTCACTAGTTTACACCAAAGATCCAGGCAAGACCAGATTAAACATGTAATTACTTGCAAAATAATTGCCTACAAAATTCTTAAATCTGCCAGTTTAATGCGACATGTATTGTTTCTTTTGCAACGACTATTTATTACTATTATTTTTCCAGTCATAGACCAGTGCTCAAGCACTGACTAGAATCCAGCGCTGACAAGAATCAGCATTCACATGCTCAAAAACGTGTTTCGCGCTGACAACAATCCGGTGGTGGCTAGAATCCAGCACTGACTCATGCAGCAGAGGAATGGAAAGTTGACAAGCCATTAAAAAAAGTATTGACTTTAGACCCACTTATATATTTGAAAATATTTTCAATAAAACATGTTCCCATTCAATCCGGCGATGAATTTTAAAATGAATTAAACTAAATTCTATTTATAAGGTAAAACTTTTACATTTTTAGGCTTTAACTAATGCCAATGCCTAATGCCAAAATGTTTTCTTTGTTCACCAAGTCATTTACTGCTCAGGCATTATTGTTAACTCGCAAGACTGTAAGGAGAAAATGACAATTTGATAGATAATTTAAATATATTCTGTAATCACATTTTGGTAATTTATTAATTACGCTGTCACATCTGAGCGCGAAACGCTGCTTGGATAGTTTCAAGATAGTTAAAAATAATTAATAATGAAATATTATTTTTGTTAGAAGATTTTTTTTTTTTTTTACTGATTATAATCAAATTAATCTTGACAACCCAAATTATTTGTAATTGTATTAATTACACCATTGACGAAAACAAGCTGATACCAATGTATTTTAGGCCTACAATTCTAACATAATTCTTCATGAAAAATCATGATTGTATTTTATTTTTTCGAAAGTAAGGTTAAATGTAAGAAGCTTCTTGCAATACTCTCCTAAATGCGTAATAAAACCTAAGTGCAAACATTACCGCTTTAATGAACGTATAGATCTTATGCGCCAGAGAAACAAGCGCGCAGCCATCTTTAGGATATTGTCTTTGAACTTCCGTTTTTGCAGTCGCTCTGTTTACCTCTATGGCATCACTGTTGAGGAGTAATTAGCTGGTAAAGTGGATTTACTTATTGTAAAGTTAACAAAAGTTATCATGAGGATTGTAATGTTTAGAGCAGATGTCTTAATGTCAGTCGACCAGGAAGATTTTTCAAGCGCACTCATAATAGAAGGGACCTGGATAATGGATAGGGGGCGCTGGCTCAAAAAAGGTTGAGAACCACTGCAGTTTAGCGTGATGTTTAACATGGCTTCCCTGTCAGGCACTCAGGCAGATGCGTGTGCTGTTTAATATGTGATATGTTTCCTTAGCGCATTATAGCGCCTTATCTATAAGTGTTACAAATTCACACAAGTATTTCTATTTTGCATGAAGGCTGGCCCTGATAGTCTGCGTTAAACTTCAGACTATACTGAATGATTGTCGGCCCTCTGATTTTCTCAGCTTTTTGCTCAAATGCTTTTTTTTAATGAAACGTACCCACCTTCAAGAGTTGATTAAAAAAAGAATGCATAAAGCTAGAATAAAACTGTTTTTTTATGTTTAAAGCAGAAGGGCTGTTCTTTCTTTCTATATATTGCATGTTCAGATATTCATTCAACAAAATATTCTGGGGCCTGAAACTTTGAAAATGCTGACAACTTTTTTTTCAAAGCGGCAGGGAATGAGTCAAGTACATTTTTAAAGTATGAATACGTCCTTCTTTGAAAATTAAGTAATGATGTACAACTTGTGAATGAAGGATTTTTTTTGTGCTGATTCTTTTCAATGAACCAAATGAAAATGAACAAAATGAACTATTAACAAATGACTTTGAGACTGTTATCAGATTGTAGCAGTAAATTAAGAAATGTCATATCGATAAGTTCAGTATGGCGTACCACAAGGCTCAGTACTAGGACCGTTGCTGTTCACTCTGTACATGCTACCCTTGGGAGATATCATTAAGAAGCATGGGATTAGTTCTCACTGTTATGCTGATGATACTCAGCTCTATCTCTCTTTGCGCCCTGATAAAACTCACCAATTCACAAAATTAACGGAATGCATAGTATCCAAATCAGATGGAGGACCTGCGCCTAGACACGACCACAACGCATGACGTAGTCAGCCGGATCCGGGCCGTATCCAGATCAGATGGTGGACCTGCGCCTAGACACGACCACAACGCATGACGTAGTCAGCCGGATCCGGGCCGTATCCAGATCAGATGGTGGACCTGCTCCTAGACACGACCACAACGCATGATGTAGTCAGCCGGATCCGGGCCGTATCCAGATCAGATGGAGGACCTGCACCTAGACACGACCACAACGCATGATGTAGTCAGCCGGATCCAGGCCGTATCCAGATCAGATGGTGGACCTGCGCCTAGACACGACCACAACGCATGACGTAGTCAGCCGGATCCGGGCCGTATCCAGATCAGATGGTGGACCTGCACCTAGACACGACCACAACGCATGATGTAGTCAGCCGGATCCGGGCCGTATCCAGATCAGATGGAGGACCTGCACCTAGACACGACCACAACGCATGATGTAGTCAGCCGGATCCAGGCCGTATCCAGATCAGATGGTGGACCTGCGCCTAGACATGACCATAACGCATGACGCAGTAAGCCGGATCCGGGCCGTATCCAGATCAGATGGTGGACCTGCGCCTAGACACGACCACAACGCATGACGTAGTCAGCCGTATCCGGGCCGTATCCAGATCAGATGGTGGACCTGCGCCTAGACACGACCACAACGCATGACGTAGTCAGCCGTATCCGGGCCGTATCCAGATCAGATGGTGGACCTGCACCTAGACACAACCACAACGCATGATGTAGTCAGCCGGATCCGGGCCGTATCCAGATCAGATGGTGGACCTGCGCCTAGACACGACCACAACGCATGATGTAGTCAGCCGGATCCAGGCTGTATCCAGATCAGATGGTGGACCTGCGCCTAGACATGACCACAACGCATGACGCAGTAAGCCGGATCCGGGCCGTATCCAGATCAGATGGTGGACCTGCGCCTAGACACGACCACAACGCATGACGCAGTCAGCCGGATCCGGGCCGTATCCAGATCAGATGGTGGACCTGCTCCTAGACACGACCACAACGCATGACGTAGTCAGCCGGATCCGGGCCGTATCCAGATCAGATGGTGGACCTGCTCCTAGACACGACCACAACGCATGACGTAGTCAGCCGGATCCGGGCTGTATCCAGATCAGATGGAGGACCTGCTCCTAGACACAACCACAACGCATGACGTAATGAGCCGGATCCGGGCCGTATCCAGATCAGATGGTGGACCTGCGCCTAGACACGACCATAACGCATGACGCAGTAAGCCGGATCCAGGCCGTATCCAGATCAGATGGTGGACCTGCGCCTAGACACGACCACAACGCATGACGCAGTCAGCCGGATCCGGGCCGTATCCAGATCAGATGGTGGACCTGCTCCTAGACACGACCACAACGCATGACGTAGTCTGCCGGATCCGGGCCGTATCCAGATCAGATGGTGGACCTGCTCCTAGACACGACCACAACGCATGACGTAGTCAGCCGGATCCGGGCCGTATCCAGATCAGATGGTGGACCTGCTCCTAGACACGACCACAACGCATGACGTAGTCAGCCGGATCCGGGCCGTATCCAGATCAGATGGTGGACCTGCGCCTAGACACGACCACAACGCATGAGGCAGTCAGCCGGATCCGAGCCGTATCCAGATCAGATGGTGGACCTGCTCCTAGACACGACCACAACGCATGACGTAGTCAGCCGGATCCGGGCCGTATCCAGATCAGATGGTGGACCTGCTCCTAGACACGACCACAACGCATGACGTAGTCAGCCGGATCCGGGCCGTATCCAGATCAGATGGAGGACCTGCACCTAGACACGACCACAACGCATGATGTAGTCAGCCGGATCCGGGCCGTATCCAGATCAGATGGTGGACCTGCGCCTAGACACGACCACAACGCATGATGTAGTCAGCCGGATCCGGGCCGTATCCAGATCAGATGGTGGACCTGCGCCTAGACATGACCATAACGCATGACGCAGTCAGCCGGATCCGGGCCGTATCCAGATCAGATGGTGGACCTGCGCCTAGACACGACCACAACGCATGACGTAGTCAGCCGTATCCGGGCCGTATCCAGATCAGATGGTGGACCTGCGCCTAGACACGACCACAACGCATGATGTAGTCAGCCGGATCCAGGCCGTATCCAGATCAGATGGTGGACCTGCGCCTAGACATGACCACAACGCATGACGCAGTAAGCCGGATCCGGGCCGTATCCAGATCAGATGGTGGACCTGCACCTAGACACGACCACAACGCATGATGTAGTCAGCCGGATCCGGGCCGTATCCAGATCAGATGGTGGACCTGCACCTAGACACGACCACAACGCATGATGTAGTCAGCCGGATCCAGGCCGTATCCAGATCAGATGGTGGACCTGCGCCTAGACATGACCACAACGCATGACGCAGTAAGCCGGATCCGGGCCGTATCCAGATCAGATGGTGGACCTGCGCCTAGACACGACCACAACGCATGACGCAGTCAGCCGGATCCGGGCCGTATCCAGATCAGATGGTGGACCTGCTCCTAGACACGACCACAACGCATGACGTAGTCAGCCGGATCCGGGCCGTATCCAGATCAGATGGTGGACCTGCTCCTAGACACGACCACAACGCATGACGTAGTCAGCCGGATCCGGGCTGTATCCAGATCAGATGGAGGACCTGCTCCTAGACACGACCACAACGCATGACGTAATGAGCCGGATCCGGGCCGTATCCAGATCAGATGGTGGACCTGCGCCTAGACACGACCACAACGCATGACGCAGTAAGCCGGATCCGGGCCGTATCCAGATCAGATGGTGGACCTGCGCCTAGACACGACCACAACGCATGACGCAGTCAGCCGGATCCGGGCCGTATCCAGATCAGATGGTGGACCTGCTCCTAGACACGACCACAACGCATGACGTAGTCTGCCGGATCCGGGCCGTATCCAGATCAGATGGTGGACCTGCGCCTAGACACGACCACAACGCATGACGTAGTCAGCCGGATCCGAGCCGTATCCAGATCAGATGGTGGACCTGCTCCTAGACACGACCACAACGCATGACGTAGTCAGCCGGATCCGGGCCGTATCCAGATCAGATGGTGGACCTGCGCCTAGACACGACCACAACGCATGATGTAGTCAGCCGGATCCGGGCCGTATCCAGATCAGATGGAGGACCCGCGCCTAGACATGACCACAACGCATGACGCAGTAAGCCGGATCCGGGCCGTATCCAGATCAGATGGTGGACCTGCGCCTAGACACGACCACAACGCATGACGTAATGAGCCGGATCCGGGCCGTATCCAGATCAGATGGTGGACCTGCGCCTAGACACGACCACAACGCATGACGCAGTAAGCCGGATCCGGGCCGTATCCAGATCAGATGGTGGACCTGCGCCTAGACACGACCACAACGCATGACGCAGTCAGCCGGATCCGGGCCGTATCCAGATCAGATGGTGGACCTGCTCCTAGACACGACCACAACGCATGACGTAGTCTGCCGGATCCGGGCCGTATCCAGATCAGATGGTGGACCTGCTCCTAGACACGACCACAACGCATGACGTAGTCAGCCGGATCCGGGCCGTATCCAGATCAGATGGTGGACCTGCTCCTAGACACGACCACAACGCATGACGTAGTCAGCCGGATCCGGGCCGTATCCAGATCAGATGGTGGACCTGCGCCTAGACACGACCACAACGCATGACGCAGTCAGCCGGATCCGAGCCGTATCCAGATCAGATGGTGGACCTGCTCCTAGACACGACCACAACGCATGACGTAGTCAGCCGGATCCGGGCCGTATCCAGATCAGATGGTGGACCTGCGCCTAGACACGACCACAACGCATGACGTAGTCAGCCGGATCCGGGCCGTATCCAGATCAGATGGTGGACCTGCGCCTAGACACGACCACAACGCATGATATAGTCAGCCGGATCCGGGCCGTATCCAGATCAGATGGTGGACCTGCGCCTAGACACGACTACAACGCATGATGTAGTCAGCCGGATCCGGGCCATATCCAGATCAGACTCATCAGACCAGGCAACATTTTTCCAGTCTTCAACTGTCCAATTTTGGTGAGCTCGTGCAAATTGTAGCCTCTTTTTCCTATTTGTAGTGGAGATGAGTGGTACCCGGTGGGGTCTTCTGCTGTTGTAGCCCATCCGCCTCAAGGTTGTGCGTGTTGTGGCTTCACAAATGCTTTGCTGCATACCTCGGTTGTAACGAGTGGTTATTTCAGTCAAAGTTGCTCTTCTATCAGCTTGAATCAGTCGGCCCATTCTCCTCTGACCTCTAGCATCAACAAGGCATTTTCGCCCACAGGACTGCCGCATACTGGATGTTTTTCCCTTTTCACACCATTCTTTGTAAACCCTAGAAATGGTTGTGCGTGAAAATCCCAGTAACTGAGCAGATTGTGAAATACTCAGACCGGCCCGTCTGGCACCAACAACCATGCCACGCTCAAAATTGCTTAAATCACCTTTCTTTCCCATTCTGACATTCAGTTTGGAGTTCAGGAGATTGTCTTGACCAGGACCACACCCCTAAATGCATTGAAGCAACTGCCATGTGATTGGTTGATTAGATAATTGCATTAATGAGAAATTGAACAGGTGTTCCTAATAATCCTTTAGGTGAGTGTGTATATATATATATATATATATATATATATATATATATATATATATATATACACACACACTGAACAAAATTAATAACTTTTTTTTTTACGACTAAAATGAAGACGCTATTTTCTTCTGGAAACAAACACGGTTACATTATTTTCCTGTTATCTCTGTAAATATGCTTTGAAACAATCTGTATTATAAAAAGAGCTATATAAATAAAAGTGATTTGACGATTACCCATTCCATCTCTTCACTACCCATCCTTCATGATTCCCTTGCACGTCGAGGACACCAGATCCCCCTTTTGTTAACACTTTATTTCCCCCATTTTATGACATTTTATGTTTATTTTACTTTAATAAATGCCTCTCCGAGCCTAACACCACTCCCACTGTGTCTGTCGTTTGCTCCTCCTGCCACTAAATAAATAAATGAATAAATAAATATATTTTTACAAATAAATAAATAAATTAGTATATCAGTCTGGCGAGTAAAAAAACAAATGTACTAGCTAATGGCTAATGGTGAGTGTAGAGGGTTGCCAGTTCAATTCAGATCAAGTTTTCTTCTCATCCAACAGCGTCAGTACAGTCAGATCAATAATATTGTTGAATATTAAGCTTCCCCAACTAATGAAGCCAGAGGCGACAGTGTCGAGGAACCCAAACCTTGTGAGAAACCACACTCAGTTCTCCTCTGGCCAACGAACGAACACAGTGCCATCATGATTCAGGCGGCAGCACAAGTCAAAACTGAATATGAACTGAATATCATTCAGAATATTTATATAATATATCCATTTCATTTATATATGAGAATGTAACTGAGCTATGGAAGGTTTTTTTTAAATATTGACTTGTAGTCTGTTACATAGGCTACTTCAGCTTTTTGGGGGTTGTAAAGAGGTTTTACTTCAGCACATTCAACAAAAACTTTAAGAAACTCTTGAACATGTTTAATATAGAGCATTTCAATGAACAAAATATGGATTAATAAAGCAGCTCGCATCAAGATGTGTTTTAGTCCCGTCCTCTGCAGAACGATGAACTGCCGTCTCAACTGTTTTTACAGCGGAGCGAGAGTGAAACAGGGAAATAAAGGGAGGGTGAGGCTTTGTGCCGTGTGTTTGTGTGGAGGGCCGTCGACAGGGAAAATCCTCTTTGTATAAAGAGATGAGGAGCAGAGAGACACACAACCACTGTTACAACAGAAACCATGTAAACGCCAGATGAGCTAGAGCCTGTCAACGCTTCTGTCCTGCTCAAATACTCAAATATGTGGAAAGTTTCGCAGAACAGATGATTCAAGACAACATATTGAATAAGTGAACCGTCAGGAAGAAGCAGAGTAAACGGCCACTAAATGTTAAAGAGAAATAACATCACAGTAAATACCATCACAAACCCAATCATCATATACAATCTTCCTCTGTCTGTCTCACTGTCTGCCTGCCTCACTCACCCAGAGGTAGAAGGTCAGGGCTCTGCTGGAGAACAGGCGGCTGCTCAGAGGGATGAAGACGGTGGTGTAAGCGACCCATATAGCAGAGTCGAGGCCCCGGGGCCCGAGCCGACCGACCACCATCAGGAGGAGGGACAGAGACTAACCCTAACCCAGCAGACGAACCAGAGGAATCAGAGGGGGGAGAGGGGGGTGGGAGGGAGGGAGGGAGAGAGAGAGAGAGAGAGAGGGAGAGAGAGAGAGAGAGAGAGAGAGAGAGGGAGGGAGGGAGGGAGGGAGAGAGAGAGAGAGAGAGGGAGGGAGGGAGGGAGAGAGAGAGAGAGAGAGAGGGAGGGAGGGAGAGAGAGAGAGAGAGAGAGAGAGAGAGGGAGGGAGGGAGGGAGAGAGGGAGTAGAGCCCTGCACGGGCCTCAAATCTAGGCCCGAGCCCGGCCCTGGCCCGAGACGCTCAGGCCCTAGCCCGACCCGTGTCCGACAGCTCATCAGAATTATCAGCCCGAGTCCGACCCGAGCCCGGGTTTTTTTTTTTTTTTTTTTTTTTTTTTTTTTTACAGCGGCAGCCTGCCCTATTTGCAGCCATTAAAATATGTCCGTTTTGTTAGTTAGGTTTCTTTTCTTTTCATTTCTTTATTAAGTTAATTTAGACAAATGTTTGGAGCATTAAAAAAAAAAAAAAAGTAATAAAAACTCAGTGAGTGTTTTAGCGCAATTTTCTGACGTCATGGGATCACAACGAGATAGTAAATCTTTTCCTGGATTTTTTTTGTGCGTTCCCGAGATTAGACCTTCCTTAACATAATGCCGAAAACCCGAAGTCTCTAGGGGGTCTGGTTGAGGAGTAGATAGAAGTGCAAGATTGGTGCGCACAGACAGAACAGAAATCATGAGTTAACAATCGCAATTTTGTCCGGTGGAAAATTGCGCTAAAAATTACGACCAAGCAGCCGAGCCAACAGCGAGTAAAACATGTTTGATCAATTTAGCCTCTCAAATCAACGCTTATTCTTTACTTGGCTACAATAAAATCCATAGATATAAAACACTTCAAGGCAGCATATCACAGACAGATAGTTTAATGTTTATTTATTAAACCACAGTGAGTAATTTTTTTTTTTAAATACTGAGGCAGGCTCAGGCTGCATGCTCGCAACAGCGCTCGCAAACGAAATGAGCAATAGAGCAAATTAAATTTAAAAAATCAAAAACAAACTTGCAGGTTATCTTACCTCAAAAATGCACCACAGAACATGGCCATTCTTTTTTCCAGTAGTTTCCAACAGTTAAACGAAAATAAAGTCCAATCAAACGAAAAACGAAAAACATCAGTAGCCTAGTTTCCAACAGTTAAACGAAAATAAAGTCCAATCAAACGAAAAACGAAAAACATCAGTAGCCTAGTTTCCAACAGTTAAACGAAAATAAAGTCCAATCAAACGAAAAGTTAGAACAGTCTCTTACAGAGCATCGTGGAGAAAAAGAATAGCATCCACAGTGGAAGATTTTAACCCAGTCCTCTCTTCTATCACTCTGCGATTTTTCTCTTAATATTCTCCATTATTTGCAAGTGAGGTGAATCGTTGGTTGCGCTGACGGGAAACCTTCTGTGTGTGCGCGTGCTTGCGTGCGTGAGACTGTCATGTCAATCATATGTCAGTGTAATTATAAGATTATGAAAGTTATGAGGTTATTAAATGTCTTTCTATGTTTGTTCTTCTATCGTCGACGTCAACTTCTCATATTTTTTTAATTAATGTCTAAAAATATAAAAAGAAGGATAACCCAAAAAAGGCCCGAGGCCCGGCCCGCATGTGAACTATGACGTGAAAATTGGCCCGAAGCCCGGCCCTAGGGGCGTAAAAAAGTCGGGGCCCGTCGGGCTCGGGCTGAAATGCAGGGCTCTAAGAGGGAGGGAGGGAGAGAGAGAGAGAGAGAGAGAGAGAGGGAGGGAGGGAGAGAGAGAGAGAGAGAGAGAGGGAGGGAGGGGGAGAGACAGTGAGAGAAAGAGAGGGTGTGTGTGTGTGTGTGTGTGTGTGTGTAACGCAGGGAGGAGCGACAGCAGAGAAAGAGAGAGGAGGAGCTTCAGACACTGAACACATCAGTCACTCACATCTGTTGAGTCGACGCTTTCACTGACTTTATAACAGCATGCAGAGGTTTGTCATGATGCAGCAGCAGAACAGAAACATTAATGATAACATCAAAACATCATCATCATGAAGCTCAAAATACTCAAGAGTTCATAAGAAACAACATTAAAAGCAGCCGGATGACATTTACAACAAACCACTCGGTTGAGTATCTCCTACATATAGAAACTTTCAACATCCATGAAAACTTCACAACGCCACATCTCCATCCACTGCGCTCACAGACACTACGATTAAGGGTGGGGAAATTATTCACATATCGTGAATCATTTAATCAATCAATCAAACAAATCAAATCTATCTTATACAGATTCTACTTGTTTCACAAATTTCAAAAACTGATTTCCAAAATAATAGACAGAAGTTAAAGGTACACTATGTAACTTCTGGTCCTCTAGCGGTTGAAGCATAAAAGTAGAAGTTTCTGGTGGAGGAACATTGTTTTGGTAATTTGTGAATCTGACAGCTCAAGGCTCACAGTTACAGATGATCACCTGATCAGGGAGAACGTCACTACTAAATGGTTTTTATTTCTATAAAAACACAAAACGACGAACCCCGTGTAACACCCACTACGGCAGCAGCTTCTGCCCAACAACAAACACAACGCTGGCACATACGAAGACTGTTGCCATTAGGGCTGTAGTCAACCAAAGAAATGCTTAGTCGACCAAAGTCCTGTCCTGCACAACGATTAGTCGACAAAAAAAAAAAAAAAAAAAAAAGACGCGATGTTTTGCATTTTGATTGAACATTTATTAAACAATTGTCATAGAGCATTTATAAAACAACAACGAAAAAACGTTTTATTTTTATTTTTATTGACACCTGGGATCCCCCGCGAAACGGTTCTCATTCGCGCTTGAATAAGGCCGGCGACACACTGGCTGCTGGCGTGAGAGTCTCAGCTGCGTTGGGTGTCTGTTTTTATTTCGGCTCCCATGTTAACAGGTTGGAGTTTGCACACTGCCTGCGTGAGACACGCCTCTCAGGCGCGGCTGGAGCCATGCGGAAAACGCGTGCATGCTAGAACCAACGCCTGAGTGTTCCAGCAACGGGAGTGTTCTCTGGCTAGAGCGCAGAACAGCGGAGTTTGTATGTCTGAGCTTGTATTGCTGCTGTTGCTTTGACATTGTGGAAAATAGAATAATAGAAACAAAATGTATTAGACTTTTTACCCGTTACTATCAATCTAAATTAATCTCGTTTTTAATTTAGGCTAACTTAATTTCGTTTTTTTTTATTTAAATTTTGTTTTTTCTTTATTTAAATTTCGTTTTTCTTTATTTAAATTTTGTTGTTCTTTATTTAAATTTCGTTTTTCTTTATTTAAATTTTGTTTTTTCTTTATTTAAATTTCGTTTTTCTTTATTTAAATTTTGTTGTTCTTTATTTATATTTCGTTTTTCTTTATTTAAATCTACCCTTTACTGTGTCAGTAATTTGTTAGTCAGAAAAATATTAGACTACCTTAAAAGTATTGCTTAAGTTAACAGACTGTGCGTTTTATATCACTAGTGCAGTGTCCGTTCTCGGAGAATATAGCCGCCCTGCTCGCGTGAGGTGCGCCGCTTCCCGCTCGCGCTGTTCTGTAGTCTACTATTAATTCTGAACGTGTCGCGTCTCGCGTGTCTGTCTATATTGCACCAAATGCGACACTGCACTCCCTTGTGAAGTCGATTGGATGAACGGTTCTCGAAATAATCAAAATGCAAACGGACAGACAGACACATAGAGATTACTACCTATATCCTTACTGAGCGCGAAGCAGCAGTGCAGCCACAGGTGCGGTTCCCGAGTGTTCTACTGAGCGCTAAACTGTGGCGCTGTTACAAAATAGCCTAAATTAAAGCATTTCAAGTTGGGGATAAAACATAGGCTAATTATATTTAGAATACAGTAATATATAACTGCTTATAAAGGAATAAATATCAAGGAGTAAATCAATGAAAATTTCTTTATTGGTGAAAAAAATTCATAAATAATTATGCGACTGGTCGACCAATGAGAATGTCAGTCGACCAAGACGGCATCGACCGATTAGTCGACTAAACGACTAAAGTTGACAGCCCTAGTTGCCATAGTATTTTACAATTATGCTTTTTAAAGGGAACCTTTAACAAGATGCAAAATAAGTCTCTGATGTCCCCCGAGTGTGTATGTGAAGTTTCAGCTCAAAATACCCCGCAGGTCATTTTTTATAGCATGTTAAAATTGCCACTTTTTGGGGGTGAGCAAAAGAACCATGACTATCATCAGATAAGATGGTTTTATTCCTGTTAAAAAAGTGGTCAGTTTATAGACGAACTGATCTATAAATGAACATGCATCCCAGGACATTGTGTGTGATAATATTACATCTTGTATACTGTCTCTTGCATTTGTATTTATTTCATGCATGTTTTATGAGAGAACTACTAGTAAATGCAACCCCACTTATATCGTGTCTCTTATCCAATTAATCCTCATTTAATGACTCACACTTTAGTGTACATTGCCTTCTCATAAAATGCAGTGCGTGTTTGTTATATCTATCCGAGTATAAAAGACAAACGGCAAGGCCCATGTCTAACCACACTTGAGTCATAAATCCTCTCAACAGAGGAATTACCCGCTTGGAAATTCCACCTTTCTTATTGGTCGAGCCAATCCTGAGAGGTGGGACCTTTCTCAGGCCTTAAATTCCCTCTACACAAGCCCTTCCCTCTCTTGGCCTTCTCGGTACGCTCGGGTTGCTGTCCTGCGTGGCCTCACCAGGCCTTGACTCAGAGAGGACTCTCTCAACCACTCTCAAGGACAACATCAGGAGTTTGGCACAATTTCAATAAGTCAATTGCAACTCCAACCATCAACTCTTCCGACTTCCTCCCTTCTCCTGGTTGCTCTGCACGGCCTCTCCGGCCCAGGCCACAATCAGCACTCCAGCCGTGTGAACAGAGTCAAACAAACCATGCAAATTCATCACCATTGTTCCAAAGTTTTGGTGCTAAATAGGTGAAGGATCTACCGCCAGCAGTTGATTTTGATATTCTAGGTATTATCAACTGGCCGGAATTTTGTGACTGATATGCTCACACAAAAATCGCTGCAAAAGATGCTTTCCAACAGGTTTTATCGTAGTTTTTGTCCAACTCCATTGACTTGTATTGGGTGTGCTGTGAGGTACGGTATTACTCTACCACCAACTGGGCTGGAGTGTCTATTATTCAAGCTCTCAACGGAAGAATCTACGGGTGTGAGGCGTTTGGAAAAATAGGTCCACAGTTTTACAGCGAATGGTAAAACACCTGTTGGAAAGCATCTTTTGCAGCGATTTTTGTGTGAGCATATCAGTGAGCACCCCTGACCACTCGGTGAGCTTCACGTCTTTGTAAACGAAAGTTTAATGCGTTTTTATGAAGGATTGTTCCAGTGCCCATATGCTGCCATTGTGTAGGTGGGGGGGGGGAAGCGAAGTAAACCTAAAACTCTCGGGACAGCAGCATGTGTTTAAATTTCAATCTTAACCGTTCTATTTCATCAGAAACGATCTGTAAACAGGGCTTTAAGTGTACAATACCGAACTTGTCCTTTAAGGAAATCCTTTTGAATTAAAGATCTATAATAATAATTTTTTATAAGTGATTGGATAAATACAGGTTGATGTAAACTTACAGACAATGATGACGCCAACAATTTAGTTGTAAAAATATATAAAAATTATGTTTATGTGAAAACGCATGTCATCATATGTCTTAAGATGGGCTTGAGTTAAAAGATAGTGGAATGAAAATGTTACAAGTTTATGAAAAGACAGAGTACCAGTCCTAAATGCCATAGAGTCTCTCTCATTCAAAGTCAGCTAAAAGCTGCCATCTGAGCCTGTGTAATAAGTAATAATAAGCCATTTATAGTAAAGCACAGTGTTTCAGTTGAAACTCATAGACAGAGATGTTAAAAGAAATGCTATAGGCATTTCAAACATTCTACATTTCAGATTGTACATATTTAGAGGGCAATTTGTATTTAAATGTAAAACTGAATTATTTTAAAGAAGTCTTTAAAATAATAATACAGAAGGGCGATTCCACAGTTTAGGGCCAACTACAAGGACAACAGCCTGCAAAATCAATCTTCATGGAGAAAGCCATTGTCCTCAGGTTAACATCCTGAGAAAACCTGGGGTACAGCTGTGTGAAAGGCAGGATAAATCTGGCAATGGCAAACTAGTAAACTTTGATCAAAGTTGAGTTGATGTCAAATTTAACGTATAACATGGACGGAAAAACAATGTAAGTTCAAGCAGAAAGTGTACTTAATCTAATTCAGTTTAATAAAATTCTGGTTGAATCCCAGTTCATGTTTTACTTTGTTCCTAATTTTGTATAGTTATGAGTCATGCGTTGTGTATGGTTCACAAAACTGGTAATAGGACTTCCATGCCGGCAGGGTGGCCATCTAATATTATCTGTTCTATAAACTTAAAGGTGCATTTTTGAGTCTGGTATGCTCATAAACTGAAAGCCAGCAAAATACTAACAAATACCACAGGTATATTTTTCAAATTTATTTGCCAAATGTAGAAGACAAAGGAACTCCTACAAGTGTGCTAAGTTATAACGTGTGTAACGTGGACGGAAAAAATTAAACAATCCTGCAAGATTGCCTCTGTAACACAAAATAATACCATTTCATGAAAACTGGCAAAGAATAGAACAAGTTCATAACACATTAAAATAACCTGTCATCATACTATCAAATTTAAAGATCATACAGATTGTGTTAACGCACTATAACGTGTTAACTTCGTCAGCCTAGGCTATATTCTTACGAACATTGGACAGAAAAAAAAAAATCATCAAAAAAAAACAAAAAAGAAAAATGTCATTGAGGATGTTGACTTTCATGAACAGCTTATTGAGTCAAAAATACGCAGAAAACAACGTTGGAAGTTGGACAGACTGAAAATTTCCGTCTAATTTACGAACAAGATGTGCAGAATCTGTCAAAATGTATAAAACCACCATTCATGCACGCTCTTTCACGATGAACGACGCTTTCGGTCCGAACCCACTCGCAATCATCCGACTTGCACACTCTTTTATCCTTTCTCACCACAATGATCCTATTTAATGTTTACTTAACCAAAGTTTACCACGTTCGTATCATTTTAACGTTCGTAACCTTTTGGACAGAATCCACAAACTTACCCACATTCGTCGAAATCCGTGAAATCCTGTTAACTCTTCCTCCCGCGCAGAGCGAGCGTGACCTAGACAATCTTATTTCTGGCATGAGAACCGTTGAGACATTAGGAGATGGAAATGCAGCGTCAGAATAAAATGTACGAGCGTTATGATTTTTGGACAGAAAATCACGGCCCCTGTTTTATCACGATTTATTAACAATTTATCATGTAGCAACGCATATGAGAATTTAACCCACACAAGATTGTTTTATCGTTATGCTACTGATAGAATTACATGGAAAAATTATATCTCCGCTTCCTTTAGAATCATAGTTTAACGTGCGTAACTGCTTGGACAGAAAGTGTAACGAACGTTAGTAAATATTTCCATTGCATCGTGGTGGATTAAGGGAATTCTACTTTCAGTGTTAGTAGTAGTATTTTGTAGAAGACACACCAAAATAAATGTTATGCGCCAAAATTCAGGATTTTATTAAAGGAAATGAAAGAAATGACTTAGGAAAAATCCAGATGCACTGAATGTCCCACCCTGACATCCGCAATTTCTGGGGACGGAAATAAAATAAAGTCTCATTACACGATAATGCCAAGGCTTAGTGGGATCAAAGTAACTTTATTATTTCTTACATCTATCTTTAACAAAATAGTGAACTAAAAATAAAAAAATGACAACAACTGGGTATTATTCAATCTATATTGTTCATTACACCCCTTGTGGACAGAAACTGTGGAATCGCCCAGAACTAGAGCCCTGCACGGGCCTCAAATCTAGGCCCGAGCCCGGCCCTGGCCCGAGACGCTCAGGCCCTAGCCCGACCCGTGTCCGACAGCTCATCAGAATTATCAGCCCGAGTCCGACCCGAGCCCGGGGTTTTTTTTTTTTTTTTTTTTTTTTTTACAGCGGCAGCCTGCCCTATTTGCAGCCATTAAAATATGTCCGTTTTGTTAGTTAGGTTTCTTTTCTTTTCATTTCTTTATTAAGTTAATTTAGACAAATGTTTGGAGCATTAAAAAAAAAAAAAAAAGTAATAAAAACTCAGTGAGTGTTTTAGCGCAATTTTCTGACGTCATGGGATCACAACGAGATAGTAAATCTTTTCCTGGATTTTTTTTGTGCGTTCCCGAGATTAGACCTTCCTTAACATAATGCCGAAAACCCGAAGTCTCTAGGGGGTCTGGTTGAGGAGTAGATAGAAGTGCAAGATTGGTGCGCACAGACAGAACAGAAATCATGAGTTAACAATCGCAATTTTGTCCGGTGGAAAATTGCGCTAAAAATTACGACCAAGCAGCCGAGCCAACAGCGAGTAAAACATGTTTGATCAATTTAGCCTCTCAAATCAACGCTTATTCTTTACTTGGCTACAATAAAATCCATAGATATAAAACACTTCAAGGCAGCATATCACAGACAGATAGTTTAATGTTTATTTATTAAACCACAGTGAGTAATTTTTTTTTTTAAATACTGAGGCAGGCTCAGGCTGCATGCTCGCAACAGCGCTCGCAAACGAAATGAGCAATAGAGCAAATTAAATTTAAAAAATCAAAAACAAACTTGCAGGTTATCTTACCTCAAAAATGCACCACAGAACATGGCCATTCTTTTTTCCAGTAGTTTCCAACAGTTAAACGAAAATAAAGTCCAATCAAACGAAAAACGAAAAACATCAGTAGCCTAGTTTCCAACAGTTAAACGAAAATAAAGTCCAATCAAACGAAAAACGAAAAACATCAGTAGCCTAGTTTCCAACAGTTAAACGAAAATAAAGTCCAATCAAACGAAAAACGAAAAACATCAGTAGCCTAGTTTCCAACAGTTAAACGAAAATAAAGTCCAATCAAACGAAAAGTTAGAACAGTCTCTTACAGAGCATCGTGGAGAAAAAGAATAGCATCCACAGTGGAAGATTTTAACCCAGTCCTCTCTTCTATCACTCTGCGATTTTTCTCTTAATATTCTCCATTATTTGCAAGTGAGGTGAATCGTTGGTTGCGCTGACGGGAAACCTTCTGTGTGTGCGCGTGCTTGCGTGCGTGAGACTGTCATGTCAATCATATGTCAGTGTAATTATAAGATTATGAAAGTTATGAGGTTATTAAATGTCTTTCTATGTTTGTTCTTCTATCGTCGACGTCAACTTCTCATATTTTTTTAATTAATGTCTAAAAATATAAAAAGAAGGATAACCCAAAAAAGGCCCGAGGCCCGGCCCGCATGTGAACTATGACGTGAAAATTGGCCCGAAGCCCGGCCCTAGGGGCGTAAAAAAGTCGGGGCCCGTCGGGCTCGGGCTGAAATGCAGGGCTCTACCCAGAACTTAAACGATAGAAGTGATGTTTTTGACTAGTTTAATTTAGGACCAGTAACTTCTCTGTATAATCTTAGTCTCCACCATGAAACAGGGCCGATGGCTCTGGCTACAGATGTAGATGTACACTGAATAGACGGTTGTGATCTAAATTCACTGAGTATAATCTCAGCAGTGCTAGGTTGCTGCTTTTAAGATGTTTAATGGATTTTAGTGATTAATTACTGCTGTTATTAACCTGTCTCCCTGTGTTAACACTATTAGGCAGTCCATATGGCTCTGGTGGCTCTTGAATGTGCTTGAGAAACTAAGCTTGAGAAAACAACTGAGTCTGTTGAAGAAAACTCTCAAAGATTTCGTAATGGGAAAGAGTGGTTACCAGTGTGCACGAGGTCTCAACGACGGGTAAGATCCTCAAGACGTTTTTACTTTTTATGAACTTTACTATGAATTTCTCACAGGGCTGTTTTCAACTACAATATAAATATCAAATCTATGAACTATGAATATAAATATGATAAATTATGAATATATTTTCACAGGGGTACACTTTCCTCAAGAGAGCTTTATTTATGAAAACCTCATGAAAACACATTTACACATGAGTGCATGATGCTGCCGGTACTTAAACATGTTACGGTGCTCCCACTGATGGGCTAACCGGGTGCAGAATAGCAAATAAACAATAAGAAACAACTTGTAAAACCCAGTTAATTCAGTTATAGGCCTAATTAACACAATAACGTAACACATGAAGGCTACGTTTCTCAGCACTGAGAATGAATAAATAAACGCCTGTTTCTCCAGACTGGCGCTTATCCGTAATCCACAAATCACATCACTTTCATAATCACTCAGCCATAGCGATTTCAAATTTGTTAAGATTTATTGTTCAGCATTACTTGAGTATTTTATTATTTGCATGGCTGAACGATGTCTTCCTGAGTGACCATGAAGAACGGAGTATTTTAAGATAATCCATGCGATCCGTGTGATCATCGAATCCAGAGGATTAAGTTAACTCAATACAATATTTCAACTTTCCACATCGAGCCCAGGCCGTTTCCCTTCAGGAGTTAGAAGTACCGTGACTACTGTACTGTCCTCGCTTATGACATCAGTCAGACGGCGGGTTGCGGGAGTAGAAGTGGGATCGAGCGGGATTCTTTATTGGTGTCGATTTTCAGTCTCTTTTTAATGATAGGCCTTACGCATCTGTCAATCATCCCCGCTTGCTATTTGGGGAATGAACCCAGCCCTATGATTGGTCGAACTCTTCTTCTTTTGCTGTTGCTTGATTTGAGGACTGCGCGTGCACAGAGGCGTCACCAGGTTTTTGCGTAGTTTAGAGTCAAAATGTGTATCCGCTACGCAAAATGCATACAGGTTGGCAGGTCAGCAAACTGCACCAATTATCGTACAGAACGTACATATTCATGTTGATAAAAAACAATGATATCCATATGCTTGAGAGAGAAAACGCGCTGCGCTGACAGATGTTTCAGAGACACAAAGATAACGGTGTGCTACGCGAAGTTTATCATGGATTCACTGCATTTAGGCCAGCAAAGCAACATAGTCAAATTCGAATGGTATTTTATTTTTCGAATAATAATTACAGCTTGAATATTCGTGCACACCCCTACATAATACACATAGCACAAAAGACCATAGATCATAATCAGTAATCTACATATGGAGAGCCACCGATACAGAACAAACCTTGAATCGGTTTGCGCTCGCAGATATCTCCCAGAAGGCAACATGGGTGATTTAATTTCCTTACTCTAAACCTGTCTATGATAAATGTTAGGGCTGGGACGATACGCCTACCTCCCGATTCAATACTATCACGATACTTGGGTGCCAATACGACATGTATTGCGATTTTTTAAAGAATTGTGATTCTACAAGTATTGCGATTCGATATTGCAATATATTGCATTTTTTTAAAGGGGACATATCATGCTAAATCCACTTTTTTAGCCCTTAAATGCATTTTGTTGTATATTTGGAGTGTTTAGAAGTACAGAAAAGTTGAAATTATTCTCTTCAGGTGCTTCGTTGATATCTTTATATTCTGTTTTGGCCTTATTTTTCAACCTGTTCCGATTTTTCTGTTCTCTATGACGTTTTGTGAACTATTACGTCACAGTATTTGCAGCGGAACTGCCAAATAAGGACATTGACTTCCGGCCCAACACTTCGAGCAATCCGCCATTATTATTTCTCGCTGCAATTTTGTAGTCCAAGCTAAAGGATGCAGAAGTTACGAGAGGGTAAGTTAAAATGTTCGGTTGTTGGATGTAGTGACCCACACGCTTCATTACACCGTCTAATGTAGATGAACTGCCGCGCTTGTGACAGGGCGCATGTTTAACTGAAAGAACGAGCAGAGAGAGAGACCCGGTCACGCGCGCTCACTCTCTCTCTTCAGAGCCAGGCGAAAGTGTAAACAAGACTTCACCGTCTCCAAACTAGACGCTGTCTTGCTCTCTCTCCCTCGCACATATTGATCAAAATAAATCGACACGGTGGTAAAAGGTCGGAAGACCAAAGTTTCATGTGTAAATACAGTACACACCAGTGCGATACATCCATATGAAGACGTTGTTCTGCAGGTTCGTCGTCTTCATTTTTATCTCGCTCCGGCTCCGACTCGAACATGTAAGGCTGGCTGGACAAGTCTTCCGTTGTTGACATTTTGTTAATAACGTGTGAATAAAAAGTTTCTGTGCCGCTAGATAATCGTATCTCTGCTATCAAACTACAAAAATGGCCGAACGGGGTGGAGTTGAACCAAGTGTCACCTGGAGAGGGGGCGGGGTATGAAGTGTCTCAATTGTATTTAAAGAGACCGCACCAAAACGAGTTGCTCTCAGACGCACATCAGAAAAGGGGTAGAAAAGGGGCCTGTGGAGCTATAATAATGAGGAATTCAGACCCAAGCATTGCAGTTCCGCTTTATATAGACTACAAATGTATGATTTATATGTAAAAAGGAACGATTTAAAAGCATGATATGTCTCCTTTAACACTAGACCAGGGATAGGCAACTCCGGTCCTGGAGGGCCACTGTCCTGCAGAGTTTAGCTCCAACCCTAATTAAACACACCTGAACAAGGCAATCAGTGTTTTCAGGATTACTAGATAGATACAGGCAGGTGAGTTTTTATCAGGGCTGAAGCTAAACTCTGCAGGACAGTGGCCCTCCAGGACCGGAGTTGCCTATCCCTGCACTAGACCATCGGAAAAGTTAAATCACACACTTACACAGACTGTACATGATGTATAAGATGAGTCATATTTACAAAAACAAATCATCATATCTTTCTGATTTTTATTTCAGAAGCATCATACAATACTACATTCTCTTGAATAAATGATTCAATAACAAACACATTTTTTAACAGTCACTTGTCACCACCTAGTGGCGAAACAATGTAATCGATAAATGCACTATTTTGAGCACCAAGTTTCTATACCATAGCGATCAAAATCAGCTTTTGAGACATCAGTGTTCATATTTGAACTTTAAACTTTTATCCCAGTACTTCTATGATCATTTGAATTATTGTATCACAGAAATAATGATCCTATGAGGTTGAAAAGACTGTTTGTGAAGCGGTTTCATGACGACTCTCTCCGGGTCAGCGGCAACACAGATCTGAATGTTGCGATATGATTTTGTCAAAGTTAAATAGACAGACGAACTGAAAGATCGTGTGTGTGAGCAGCTCTACTGTCTGATCTCTCTCTCAGCGTATGAGTAGCGTGACTAGCGGGGGCTTTCAGTGCGTTCGGTCTCGCGTCTCTTCCACGCGCACACTTGGGATATTACGCCACTCAACACTCATAGATAACAACACATTTCATCCTCTGTTGGAACGAAAGTGGCTAACTTCTGTCAACCTCGTCTACAAGCAAGGACAAAAATAAAGAGAAAAATAAATAAAAACGCGATAGTTAGGCGAATCGATTTTTTCTCCCAGCCCTAATAAATGTCAATAGGCTGAATTTGATTTACCCATATGACTCTTCCTTTTCCGCATTTCATTATTGCATTCAGAAATAATGTAAAATACCAACCCGATCTCACGACAATTCGTACATATTTTACGAGTTGCTCAATTCGTACGAATGACCTACCCCTGACCCCGCCCCTAACCCCGCCCCCACCCCTACCCCTGACCCCGCCCCCAAACCTACCTATGATACCTGTGGTAAATAAAGAGAAATGTTCACAAACATTATAAAAGAGATGTTCATTACCATCCCGTAATCCACTCCGTTAGTGATGGTGTGTCGGCGCTGGTGATCTCTGGTGTGCCGGCGCGAGCTCGTGAAGCCCGTCATCGATTCACTGTGTGAGCGCAGCAGAACTGACCCAGAACACACAAACACACACATCAGGACAATTCAGTCTTACTATGACATACTTCATTAACTATAGAATTAGAACATTAGAATAAAAGCAGCTCAGTTCAGTTAAGCTTGTTAACCTCATAAGTCCCAACTGTGCATCACAGTTTCATTATGAGTCAAAGATGAAAGCTCTTTCAGTTCAGTGAGAGTCAGGAATGCTGGGAGTTACACTGAATCTGACTCGACCCGTAACCCAGAATCCTTTACTGACTGGGTTTGTTGATTCACGCAAGAAAAACAAGTTCTGCCGACTGTTGCAAAGTGACGACTAGATCAGAAATGAATTATGCAAGTGTTGGCCTATTATTTAGTCACATTTGTAGTGTATTTGCAGTGTGTTAAGGTTGGTCTGGTTAGCATGGCACTGTTAGCCTCCTGAAGCATACAGTAGATACAGCAAATATTACTTTACAGTAAATGGTTTTTGAATGGGAATGTTAACAGAAATAACCAGGTATTATAGCTCTTTTTTAGCTTTACTCAAACTACACAAGATTACACAGATCCTGAATTGTCCTGGTGAGCTGCAGATTTTCTTTACAAAAGGAAAAGTTGGTTAGGAACAAGGTTCAGATTCTAAGAGGATTGAAATGCTTTAAAGGCTTGACATGACAAACGTTCTCTGGTACATAAAGACGAGTCCTAAAACCCTATTGTGAATTGTGTTTCCCAGGAGTAGATGGAGCTTCCCTGCCCTTCATATCTATGAACCAGATTCAGTCTTGAGCTTATCATCCTCATCACATATCCCAGTTCCTCTAGTTTCTTCAGGGTTTTCTGTCATTTAAATGAGAGCTTTTTGTCACTGAATAATCTAGTTTGCAGCAGAGGGTTATGCATGAAGTGCAGACATAAATGACTTTTGTCACAAAAATGAATACCTAATATGAAAAATTGGGAAATACAAGGTAACAAAAAATATTATTGAATTGAGCGTGTTGTTTTACACTGATGGTGTGTGTGACTGACCTGTGTTTGAACAGTTCCTGCTGTTAGTAAAGGGTTTGTCACTAAACATGCCAAACATTCCTGTCATTGTGAAGGATTGAAAAGGACTGACAGCTCACACACACCTTACACACACCATCTTTACCCGGTCTTTACTGTGATCATCACCTGTTCGCTGAATACACTCTCTGATACAGTGAAAGTGAACTGATGTCAATCATCTCTCACCTGTGTTTAGTCCATCAGGAGACACCGAAGCGGGTTCCGTGGATCGGCCGTGATGTTCGGTGTGGACCGGATCGGATCTGACCGCGTAACGGGAAGAATAGCTGTGTTTGTCGGGTCTGTTCCGAGAGTGGACTGTGTTTATTGCGTTACTCGGTCCGAGCGGCCGAACTCTGCACTCCAGCGGCCGCCCGGTCCCGGTTCTGGGTCTCTCCGGTGGGTTCTGCTGTTGACGGGGGTTATTAGCCTGAGTTGTGCTGCTGTTTTCGGGGTTGAACATCGAGTATCGCAGTCCCGCGACGAAGCGCTCGAAGCTCAGGCGCCCGTGCCGCGACGCGACCCGCCTCAGACCCTCCAGAACCCCCGCGGGGACATCGCGCTCCTCCGCGCCGCGCCACCGGCTCTCGATCTCCGACAGCTGGACGAACCCCCGTCCTCCGTCGTCGAGGATGTCGAATAGAGTTCTCAGGCTGTGAAGGAACGCTTTCGGGAGCCCGTGTGTGCTGAACTCCGGGTCCCTCGGCTGCGAGGTCGCGGGTTTATACACGGGACAGTCTTTTCTGACGCCACTTTGAAGAGTGTTGGTTAGTCCGTTCCCTTGGCGGTTCGGATCTGTTTGTATTAAGGCCATTAAGTTATTTTGTTGACAGAACAGCGACTCCGCTAAAATCTTCTCTTTCCTATCGGCAGTTTGTGTTTTATTTTCTCATCCGTCTCTCTCTCTCTCTCTCTCTCTCTCCTGCACACACCGAGTCTCCGAGGCTCCGCCCTGCGCGCTGGCGACACGCTCATTGGCTAAAGGGAGAGTTGCTTCAACGTTATTGGCTGAAACAACAGCAACAATAGTTTGAGTTTTGCTGGAGAAGTGTTTGAATAGCAGTAAAAGCCAGTCAAATTTCCCGCATATTTTTGAAAAAGCACAGAGAAAACTAAACTTGTGAACATTTCTTTATAATCCAATACCAAACGCCATCGTCACTATATCACTGATATTTGTTTTCTCGTCCATTCCGTTTTCATTAAAAACACACACAATGGAATGCAGATGGGCTTTCTTCTTCAATGGTTTACACACTAATGTATAGAATAAACAGATATTTTCTGTTTTTCATTTTCTTTATACAAAACTCTTATTTTATTGAAGCTTGTTCTTCTTATTACCTGCTTGGATGCCACATGTCTCAGTGCAGGATCATGATGGACACATTTCCTGTGAGTGTGTGTTGTGTCAGCACTTTGAGGAGGGCAAGGTCATTTCGGAACAGTATAAAACACTTTAAAGTGTATTTAAATGTGACGGCAAAACCTACACAATTTTCCCCTGTTCTGTTCTATGACGGCTGTTGGTGAGAGACGGGTTATGATGCCAGAGGTATAACCTCCTATCCTGACCTCAGTAAAGGGTCAGGATCCAGATGACCTTTGGCCTCTTAAAGGCACGTTTCAGCCGGCTTCAGCGTCACCAGCGATGTGATTCTTCACAATACTGGCACTGTCAGCAAGCAGCGAGAACCAATAACCAGCTAAACCAGCGTCTCCTGCTGAAAACATACTATATTACCCTTAATAAAAGCACATTGAGACTGCAGATCTCAAACTGTTTTATTGGTTTTGTGGCAAGGGAGGGAGAAAGAGAGCAAGAGAAAGTTGCATTAATAGATATTCATAGTGTTCATACTAAAGTGTTACTTGGTTAAATAAGTTCACACACTGAGATCTGTTTTTCCAGCTGTTTGATCTCCGGTTAATGTGTTTTATTAGTTTACTCCTCAGCTTTAGTGTGCACTATAGTTCTAGGCCCTGACCGAGTCTGTTTCCACCACAAACATAATCATTACAAGTTTTCTGGAGGCTAATCAAATCACAAAAAGTGGCATGACTTCCTACAAACACAGGACTGACTGTAATGTATGTCAGGGTTTTAAATCAACACCTTGTTCACATTTCTTCTGAAGCCCATTGAGGTCGAGGCCTACAATAAGACATAAGTGTCAGTCTCTCTTTTATGCCACACATCCTAATATGTGCCGTAATAAAAAGCCCAGAGCATCACCTCAGCAACGGTCTCAGTGTCTTCATCGTCTGCTTCACCCTAATTAATAAAAGTAGTCCAATGTAAAGCATAACGGTTGTAAAGATAATAAAAGGTTGTGGTTAATACTCACCACTTTGAATTTAATTTTTATATTTTGTCTTGATCTGCTGCCAAATAATCTTTCTTAAGATGTAATATACATTCACATTTTTTATATATAAATATATTTTTATATATTTACACAAACACATATAATCTCTCTCTCTCTCTCTCTCTATATATATATATCACATGCTGTAAAACTTTGAGAGTGATTTACTTCTCTCTTCAGCCAAAGATTAAAAGATTGAAAAATATGAAGATTTTGAGCACATTTACAGCAAAAAAAAAGAGTTAAGCTCAAAGAAAACATCTTGTTATATGAGAGCAAGTGAGAGTTGGATTATAGTAATTATATAAATCATACATAATATTTGGAAATAATCATTGCTAAAAGCCAGACGATTTTGTTTTAAATTCTTTAACTATGTAGTGACCAAACTGGTTCTACTGTGGTGATAAACTGGTGCTGCTGTTCCACGAGTGGCCGCTAGAGGCCGCTAGAGGCGCTTAAAACACACGGGTCTCAGTGATGAACGAGACGAGCTCAAACTATTATCAATATAACGTCCAAACAACATGCAACAACTATTTAGAAAGCTTTATTTTATCGCTGAAGCTTTGAGTAAACATTCAAGAATAGTTGAAATTAACATTAAATGCACAATGCTGTACATCGATAAGATATTATACAATATTCATAAATTAAATTGCATTTCATCATAAGCCCTATTCGGACGGGACTAGTTTTCCAAACGACGTTTGAGTTACAATTCTTAACCTACGTCTGTGATTTCATGTACGGATTCGGACGGGACTAACATCTCCGTGTTTATTACCGAGGTAGTGTCTGTGTTTTGCATGTGGGCATTGTAGAAAATCACGTGCTCAGAATGCGTGGATTGCGTATGAAATTTGATCAAATGTATTTTGAAATTAAGTACTTTTAAAATTAAGCACTTTGAAATATAAAGTAAAACATCCTAACGTATTTAGTGTTTTGTAAACATTTTATAAAAATTGTAGTATAAAAAAACTAAACATACATTTATCATCATGATTTTATAGAACTGGGTTCTTATAATAAACCCACTGGAATAAAAAGTTTTAACTTATATCATTTACACGTTATGTAATTAAGTGCAGAAATGAAAGTAATCTTACCTGAAACTGATATTACAGTAGCCAGTCTTAACAGTTTACGTGATTTGGCTCTTGTTGATTTCATTTTTTTATTTCTTCGCAGTGTACCGAACACATCATCTACATCCATTATCGGTGCGCAAAAAGCAGAAACTTGAATACCGGCGCGATAGCGAGAGATTGTACGGTAGTTCACGTTGACCAAAACACACAAGAAAAAGCGTTTTGGAAAAAAATTTCGGCAATCACAGACATTCTCATTCGGACGGGATTAGATTTCTCTGAGGAGCGAAAAATAGTAGGTAATTTGCTCTGGAATTTTTACAGAGGTCGTGTGAGAAAAAGACAGACATGGCAGATTCGGACAGGATTAAAATCTCAAAGTACGTCTGTGAAACTGAAATTTCTCTAACGTCCCCCTGTGAAACTAGTCCCGTCCGAATAGGGCTTAAGATGTGCTTATATCATAACTTCTTGATATTTAACAAACCAGGTCATACAGGAAGACAGTATTAATTTATAATGAACAATTCAAACAGTCACAGACAGAAGACACTCCACCAAAGCAATAAACCCTCATCATATCAAACATCTACGGAAGCCCTGACCCACAAGATAAAAAAAAAAAAAAGACTAAAATTACAAGAATAAAGTCGAAATATTTCAAGATTGAAATCGAAATATTTAGAGAATAAAGTCGAAATATTTAAAGAATAATCTTCCATATACGTTCTTTATTCAATCTACTTTATTCACATAATTTTAGAATTTTTTTTATGTTGCGGTTCAGGGCTTCCGTAAACATCAGTACAGTATGTGTGCAATATCTCGTCCTTCAGCATAAACATGTTAATGGAGTAGAAGTGACATGATCCAACAGCGTTATTAGAGCTGAACATCATCATCAAAGGGTCTACTCATTAAATGTCAAAATTATTTTTCTTAATCACAGGATCATCATTTCTACCAAACAGTCACTGTAGCAAACATAAGTAAGAGTCGAAGGAACGGACCGGTCCCGTTACTCCGCGGCTCGGTCCCGTTACTCAGGGGCTCGTCCCGTTACTCCGCGGCTCGGTCCCGTTACTCCGGGGCTCGTCCCGTTACTCAGGGGCTCGTCCCGTTACTCCGGGGCTCGGTCGCTCTCGGCCGGCGTGTGCAGTTTCTGGTTCTTCTTCAGGGACGAGTGGTCGCTGTAGCTCTTGTCGTTGTAGCTCTTGTTTGGTGTGCACGAGCGCGTGTCTCTTCAGGTGTCCGGCGCGGCTGAAGCTGCTTCTGCCCGGTGTGGGACAGGTGTGCCGCTTCCCCCCGGTGTGGGACAGGTGTGCCGCTTCTCCCCAGTGTGGGTCAGGTGTGCTGGTTCTCTCTGCTGTGGGTCAGCTGGTGTCTCTTCAGGTGTCCGGCGCGGCTGAAGCTCCTCCCGCAGTGAGGACAGGTGTGTCGCTTCTCCCCGGTGTGGGACAGGTGTGCCGCTTCTCCCCGGTGTGGGTCAGGTGTGCTGGTTCTCTCTGCTGTGGGTCAGCTGGTGTCTCTTCAGGTGTCCGGCGCGGCTGAAGCTCCTCCCGCAGTGACTGCAGGCGTGCTGTTTCTCCCCGGTGTGTACGAGCTGGTGCAGTTTCAGGCTGCTGGCCACGGTGAAGCTCTTCCCGCAGTCTGCGCAGGGGTACGGCCTCTCGCCCGTGTGCATGCGCCGGTGGATGGTCAGGTGTCCGGCCTGGCTAAAGCTCTTGCTGCACAGCTGGCAGCGGTACGGCTTCTCTCCGGTGTGTATCCGGGTGTGAGTCTTCAGGTCTCCGGTCCCACTGAACCTCTTTCCGCAAAGCTCGCAGGCGTACGGCTTCTCCCCGGTGTGTGTGCGCTGGTGGCTGCGCAGGTTCCCGGCGTTGGTGAAGCGTTTCCCGCAGACGGAGCAGGGGAACGGCCTCTCGCCAGTGTGTGTGCGCAGGTGCACCTTCAGCTGGTTGTGTTCGCTGAAGCGTTTCCCGCAGTGAGGACAGGCGTAGGGCCGCTCGCCCGTGTGGACCCGCCGGTGGATGGTCAGCTGACCCTGGTGCCCGTAGCTCTTCCCGCACAGCTCACAGGCGAACGGCCTCTCTCCGGTGTGTGTGCGCTGGTGGTTCTTCAGGAGGTCGGCGCGGTCGAAGCCCTTCCCGCACTGAGCGCAGGTGTGTGTCTTCTCCGAGCTGTGGGATCTCAGGTGGATGTGAAGCGACGCCTCGTGCTTGAAGCTCCGGTTACACTGAGCGCAGCAGAGACCCGGCTTCGGGACAGGCGGACACTCCGTCACGTGGAACGAACCCGAGAATCCCTCATCAGACAGTCCGTCTGGATTAGACTCTTCATCAGAGATGAAGCTGAGCTCCGGCTCCGATGACTCCGGGCCATCGGGATACAGGTGTGTATCGGGATATAGGTGTGTGTCGGACACCACCGTCACCTTCACATCGCAGTCGCTGAGCTCCGGCTCTAATGGACGAGTGAATATATGCTGGCGATCACAGTCAGAGTTCTCCTCTGCATTCTCTGTCTTGATCTCCTGATCGGTGTGTTCAGGAGAAGCGTGAGGATTGGAGAGGTCAACAGCACATCCGTCCTCCGTCTCCGGGTCGGCCTTCACACACAGAAGTGCTGCTGTCGCACAATCCTTGTTTATCTGCAGTGATTTCACATCTGGAGTTTGTGATTTCGTTCGGCTGCTCAGTGAATCTCCAGCAATCTTAGTTTGATCAGTATATTCACTCATATGAGCAGATGAAAACACATCTTCGCTGAAATCCTTTCTTGAAAAGTCAAGCTGAAAAACACAGTCTTCATCTTCTGCAAAACACACACACAAAAAAACATCTCGTTACTGGCCAAAATAATAAAACACATGCTAATCTCCAAAGAGTTCAATTCTTGCAGTTTAAGTTTATATAAAACCATAGCTGAAATATTTAACTGTAAATGATAACGTCTCGATTACGTGTGTAACCTTGGTTCCCTGAATAGGGAACGAGACACTGCGACAGCCGTCGCTATGGGAACGCCTTTGGTGTGACAAATGTCTGTAGCCCTTATTTACATTTACATTTATTCATTTAGCTGACGCTTTTATCCAAAGCGACTTACAATTGCTATATATGTCAGAGGTCGCACGCCTCTGGAGCAACTTGGGATTAAGTGTCTTGCTCAGGGACACATTGGTGTCTCACAGTGGATTCGAACCCGGGTCTCTCACACCAAAGGCATGTGTCTTATCCATTGCGCCACACCACACCACACAAAGCCCTTATACCATCACGCCAATTTATTGGCCAGTGGCGCTTAGCACCGCCCCGAAAATACGTCACGTATGCTTCATATCAGCGTGCTACGCGCCATTTCATCAGATTTCTACGACGAAGGAAGCACTTATCGAAAGGTATGGGAACGACCGGTTTCGCTATGGAAACGATATACCATAACCCCTTCCCATACCTGAGGATAGCTGAAAGAGGAAAGAGTCCGCTTCAAGTAGATAAAATTGGAAGCCAGGAGCCACCCTCATGTCCAGCCCCAAATGCACAGTTAGTCAGATCTCTGCCACTGGACTGTTACCCCTTTTCCACCAAGGCAGTGCTGGTGCCGGTTCGGAGCCGGTGCCTACTCGCGAACCAGTTCTTTGTGTTTCGACAGCCAAAGAACCGGTTCTCGGCCAGGAAAATTGGTTCCAAAGCGGCACCAACTCTTTGCTGGACTAGAACCGTTCTTTTACCACGTCATGCTTACGTCGTGGGCTGGGGGCGGGGTTATTGTCGAACTTCTTCTCAAACGTAACCTCCGTCTATAGTAATCCAGACGAGCAGCACAAATGTGTTCTAAACGTCTTCTTCTGACCCCAATATAGGATCGCAATGCCAGGAGAAACATTTGCAGAAAGACGATGTAGTCCAACTTTGTAATTGTTATACTTGAAGTTGGCGCAAGCGTTTCTAGGAAAGCTAAGACGTAGCCTATGGCAACGTACACAGTGACGTAACGACGTCGTTCGCTGGGCTCTCTAGTCAGTGGAAAACCAAACAGGTTCTGAGAAGGTTCACAAGTTGAACCAACTTTGAACCAGCACCAGTTCCGAACCAGTTCTTTTTTGGTGGAAAAGGGGTATAAGTGGTAGACATAGATCTTCAACGCCCTTACCAGGCAAAGGCCAAGAAGCCGTCCATCACTCCCATGGGCAATGCTCAGCAGATATAGCTGCCACATACATCTAAGAGTGGTAGGAGCTGCCCCCGCAGAAGACGACTCTGCATTAACTACAGTATTGAACCTACAGGGCAATGAACTGGGTTCCAGGCCGCACTGCTTGACCAAGAGCCAGAAAGCATACAGGCGCCTCGTAAAGGGGGCCTCTAAAGTCAAAAATACATTAAGGTGCTCCATTCAGGGGTCATTCATATTCATATTTCCATCATTAGGACAGGGGTGCCAAATCAGCAGGTCGGGCCTGAGGACAGACTGACCAGATCGTAGAACCATTTATGGCGAACGGGGCACAAAAAACAGTAGGGCTGGACCCAAATATTCTAATATTCGTTCGATGGGTTGGTGTTCGATTTTCAATTTTTGGATTCGAATATTCTGGGGATTTTTTTTTTTTTGTTTTCTACACACCTGGCATCCCCCTCGAAACGGTTCTCATTCATGCTTGAAAATGTTTACACTATAAAATCTTCCGAAATACAATACTTTTTTTTTTTTTTTTTTTACAATTATCTTAGCTTAGCCGTTATTATTAGGATGGACAATTGAAGGAACCCAACCTTGTTATATAATATATTTGCTTCTTCTTAGCCTACTAAAGTGTTTCCTGCAACTGGAGTATTCTCGGTCTAGAGCACACAACTGCATGATCTTGTTTTTTGGGTTAAGCTGCGTTACTTTGACATTGTGGAAAATAGAATTTGGAAAAAAGAATAATAGAAACAAAATGTATTAGCCTAGTTATTTAGAGCAAAAATAAAAAATATAATCTTTTCTTTACAAAGAAGGACACGCATCGCCAGCCTGCACAAGACAAGACATCTAAGTACAAGACAAAGTCATGTTGACCATCCTGACCAGTATTTGACAACCCCTTAAATAGGGCAAGAACCGTTTGAGTGCCAGAAACACTGCCAGCATCTCCAAACAGTTTATGTGCCAGCCACGATGCACCCCTTTCCAACTCTAAAGGTCGGGCAGCCCTGATAGACTGCCTCCCAGCCCACAAGGGATGTGTCGGGATCATTTTCCGACAACAAAACGCTCTTAGCTGGACTCCTTTGAGCCTCTGCGCTGTAATCACATGCAGAGGGTGGTAGTGAGGCGAGATCTCTCAGATCTTGATCCACCACTGAAATGCCCCATCAGTCTGGGGCATAACTACGTAGACTTTATGTCCAATTCCGAACTGGATAGACAGCATTGAATGACTGAATCCGTGCTGGAGACTATGCCTAGAAAGTTGTATGCTGACTTGGCAGCAATACTCTTATGAGTTATGAATGGATGGTCCTAAATGATTGAGTATGAAATCTCAATGAGCTACTGCTGAACCCTGTGGATGAGCTAATATCAGCCAATCATCCAGGCAATTAAAAAATGTGGACACCCTGGAGCCGCAAAGGGGCCAGAGTCGCATCCATACTTGTGAAAGTTCGAGGAGCCAGAGCCAGTCCGGATGGGAGAATGCCGTACTGGTAAGCTTTGTTCCAAAAGCAAACCTTCTTGCCGATGTGGAAGTACGCCTGCTTAGATCGATGGTCACCAACCAATCTCTGGTTCAGATTGAGAACAAGATGGACTTCAACATCAGCATCTTGAAATTGCTTATTCCAAGTGCAATATTCAGGTGACAAGTCCAATCAGATGCCAATCAGGATACTTCTTAGAAGTGACAGCATTTCTTGTTTAACGTTAAGATTTCTCAGAGAGCATCATTGTGGGAAAAATCCTGCCGAAACAGGTGGTCACCATAGAAACTGGATGTTGTAACCATGCAACAGACTGATCCTCCCGCATTAGGCCCAGAGACACCTGAGTGGCGGGAAAAACCTCTTAAACAGGGAACAGTCAGATCACTTGATCAGGCAAGCCACTCTCCCAAGTGGGAGCTTGGATGCCGACATAGACCCTGCACGCATGGCCTTAGGGCTATCTTTTCAGACTCCGAAAGCTAAAGCGCGGAGAGTGGTTAATGAGTTAGAAGCGCAAGCGCAAAATCAGATGCATGTGCCTGCATTATGAAGTGCAGAAAATAGAGAGAGAGATAGGAGAAGCCGTCTGCGCACTCTGCATCCACTATTAGTGGCATAGTCCAGGCATTAGTGGAACTACTCTTAATATGTGAACTCACCCTAACCCAAAAGCACCAAGCAAAGATCCTTTCAATTTTATAAACTTTTAAACCCAACCAATACAGTGTTTCCCCTAGGTTTACAGGTTTGGGGGGGGGGGGGGGGGGGGGGAATTGGGGAAAAATTGACACACACAGACGCTATCTATCTATCTATCTATCTATCTATCTATCGATCTATCTATCTATCTATCTATCTATCTATCTATCTGTCACATAAATTGGTTGTCTGGGAGGGTAATGGTTTGTAAAAGTTAAAAAAATGTTAACATAAGATATCTCTTTAAAAAAATAAATAAACATATTTAAATCTTTTTAAAATTGACTTTTGCAAATAACCTTTGTTAAATTTATAGAAGTATTTGTTAATATTAATGGACCAGAGCTTAAATAGTTTTATTTTTTAACTAACAACTAAAAAAAGATTTATAAATACTAACCAATATATATATAAATTTTAAATGGGCTTTTTTTATGAGAAGTTTTTATTTCTATGATGTATTTATTGGAGAGAATAATCCTGTCAGACGCACCACTGCTGTGAACGCGCGTTCACGTAACACAATTTAAACAATGTATTATTCAATACATTACTTCTATATAATTATATATTAAGTTGCTCAAGCAAGTGGTAAAATATTTAACTATGTACTTATATTAAAATCTTTTGTATTTAAATTTTAATACAATAAATCTTGCATGTCACAAAGAACTTGTTTTTCCACCTCCACGAATAAGACGAGTGTTGTTCATTATGTCGCCTTGTTGAGGTAAATTGTAGTTTTCTTTGCTTTAACTCAGTCTTAAAGTGAAAAAAGTAGTAATTAATTAAATAAATTTATGGTGAGATTACTACATTTTATTTAATTAATCGCACTTATGGTGAAATTACTACATTTTCATGTCAATCGGTGTTCATTTTGACCACGAAACATGCGCTGTCACTTTACTTCAGCGTTTGCAGCACAGCAGAAATAGACTCGGTGCAGAAACGATCTCTGCACTGCTGTATACGCACCGCAACTGGAACAGATCGATCATCGACGGACTGCATCCTCGTGCAGTGTGAAAGCTCTGTTAACATGGGTGCGGAAAAAAAATACTCACCGCAAACGAAATATATGTGAAACGGGCGTTAGACTTGGAGCAGGAGAGCTACTCCGGGAGCGAGTGTTGCTATCTTCAGTTCAGCGACACATTTCCAGCCGCGCGCTCTCTGTCCGCTAGTGCTCAACTGTATGTGACGCAAGTGTTTGTTTGTGTGTGAGTGTGCGCACTCATTGGGATAATTGTAAACACAGACAGAAAAGACATGCCATCGTGGAAATAAGATAAATAACATATTACTTAAGGGCCATTTAGGTTTTTTTTTTTTTTATAAAATAACAAATTGTAATCTGTCGCTATAAAGAAAATCAAATCAAATTTACTTGACCTCCAAGGGGGGCGGGGGGAGCCGTTAGGAGGGCGGTGCGCCCCCCTTATATAATGGTAGGGGAAACACTGCAATATAATCACAATAAACACATCCAAAATAAAATCTTTAACATATATATATATATAACAACTACAAAGCGTCTAATTTGTAAGTAAAATGATTTACGCACTAAATCCATCATAAACTTCAGCACAATTTGCATATTTTTAAACTCTCAAAACAGGCTGTCAATCCCACAATGCACTGCGCGAGCGTGAAGCTCGACTTCCATAGGAATGAATTGAAAACGCTCGCTCCGCTCCGCTCGCACCGTGCCAGTGGACACGCACCGTAAGCCTTGTTTATACTTTCGCCTTGCTCTGCAGTGCGAGTCTCCGCTGACTGCGTGCGCACCTCCCCAAACGGACGAGGTGTTTATACTTGACGCGCTCGCCGTTGTACTATTCTTTGAAACGATAGGGGGCAACTCAAGTAATTGTCCTCTAAACCATCAGGAATCAGCAGTGAGAAGAAGGAAGCTATACACACCTGACAGTTTATTTTAGTACACCGCCACCAGTACCTCACTACAAAAAGAATCGTGTAAAACCCAGTAAACCCTGAGATTATTACTAGAGACAATAAAACAAAATATATGGATATGAGAATGTGTATACAATATAAATAAATTAACAATCTCTTATATTTTCTAATTTCACTTAACATTTCATTAAGTTTCGTGAACATTTTTATTAAACATGGACCTTTATGTTCATTAAAAATACCTTTTATGCTATTGTCTGCTCATTTTTTAAATGTAAGCAACTAATTTAGACGTGCAAACTGGATGCCGGTGTGGTGAGAAGTTCGAGTTCGGCCAGATTCGGCTCGAAGTCGTTCATCTTCGGATGCGGTGCCGCGCGCGTTGTTACAAAAAATGTCGCGCACACCGCCAGGCGAAATTGGGTCTTGCGAACCCAACGCACACGACCGCCCACACCACAATGACGTCATTTTTGCCGCGCGCACCTTCGCGCTCGTGCGGACGCGTCGAGTATAAACCAGCTTTACCTGTCATCATGAGCCCGTGAACCTGTTGCATGCATCCACAAACTTACCCCTAATTTCCACCAACTGCGGAACGGCTGCGGATCCGCTCCGGAACGGCGGCGGAGTCAATAGGTTTCCATTAAAGTCAATGTGTGTATTTTCACTGACTGCAGAACGGCTGCGTTTCGACTCCGGCGATCCGCAGCCCTCCGGAGTAGATACGCAGAGCTTCTATTTTTGCCGGATGCCGGAGAGCTCCGCAGCAATTCAGCACTTATATCGCGCGATCATACGTGAATTCGCGAGATCTCGTGGGTCCTTGTGACCTCAGCTGTCAGTCTTGGCCGCAGCCGTTCCGCAACAAATCCGGACCTGGTGGGTATTGAAGGATGACGGAGCACGGAGCCGACACGCAGCCGTTCCGCAGTTGGTGGAAATCAGGGGTTACGGAAACTCATCGCATCCGCCTGAGAGTCAAGTCAAGTCAAGTCAAGTCAAGTATATTTGTATAGCGCTTTTCACAATACAGATTGTATCAAAGCAGCTTCACAGTATTCAATTAAAATAATACAACAAGGTTTGTTTCTAGTGGAATTTATTGATTGATCAAATTAAATATCCCCAAAATATCCCCAACTGAGCAAGCCAAAGGCAACAGTGGCAAGGAACCGAAAAACTCCATCAAGTGACCTAATGGAGAAAAAAAAACCTTGGGAGAACCCGGGCTCAGTCGGGGGCCAGTTCTCCTCTGGCGTTTATGAACTAGAGACAGGATTTAACTGTAAGATTAAAAATATTATATGAATGCCTGGCTGAAGAGATGCGTCTTTAATCTAGTTTTAAACTGGGAGAGCGAGTCTGAGCAACGAACAGTATCAGGAAGACTATTCCAGAGTTTTGGGGCTAAATGTGAAAATGCTCTCCCTCCTTTGGTGGATCTGGATATCCTAGGTATGACCAAAAGCCTCGAATTTAGTGATCTTAGAGAGCGCGATGGATTATAGGGCGATAGAAGATCCGTTAAATAGACTGGAGCTAAGCCGTTTAGGGCTTTATAAGTCAGTAGCAATACCTTGTAATTAATATGGAACTTTATAGGTAACCAATCCAGTGATGATAAAATCGGTGTTATATGATCATATTTTCTTGATCTAGTAAGAACTCTAGCGGCGGCATTCTGGACTAACTGTAGCTTGTTTATTGAGGATGCAGGACAACCGGCTAATAAAGCATTACAGTAATCTAGTCTCGAGGTCATGAATGCATGAACTAACTTTTCTGCATCAGAAACTGCTAGCATGTTACGTAGCTTAGCAATGTTTCTAAGGTGGAAAAAGGCTGTTTTTGTAACATATGAAATATGATTTTCAAAAGACAGGTTGCAGTCGAGTATAATACCCAGGTCTTTTACTGTAGAGGATAAAGTAACAGGACATCCTACGATGTTAAAGTTGTATTGCGAGAGGTTTTGTGGGCGGTTTGTTGAACCGATGATTAGTACCTCTGTCTTGTCTGGATTTAATAAAAGTAAAAAAATTACGCGTCATCCAATCTCTTATATCTTTAACACACTCTGTCAATTTGGATAATTTAGCGTTTTCATCTGGCCGTGATGAAATATATATTTGAGTGTCATCAGCATAACAATGGAAACTAATTCCATGTTTCCTTATAATATTTCCAAGTGGCATCATATATACTGAGAATAATAGAGGGCCTAACACAGATCCCTGCGGCACTCCATAGTTTATTGGAGTTATGATCGATTTTTCTCCATTTAAATAGATAAAATGGTAGCGGTCAGATAAGTATGATCTGAACCAGCTTAATGCTTGTCCTTGAACACCAGTATAATTTTGTAGTCGATCTAAGAGTATTGTGTGATCTATAGTATCGAACGCAGCACTAAGATCAAGTAAAACTAATATTGAGATACAGCCTTGGTCAGAAGCTAAAAGTAAATCATTTGTGATTTTAACGAGCGCAGTTTCAGTGCTATGGTGCGGCCTGAATCCTGACTGAAACTTTTTTTAGATGTCATTTTCTTGCAAGAAAGAGCCCAGTTGAGCGGACACCACTTTTTCTAATATTTTAGACATAAATGGAAGATTTGAAATGGGTCTATAATTTGCTAGGTTATTATGATCTAATTGTGGTTTCTTAATGAGTGGTTTTATAACTGCCAGTTTAAATGTTCTAGGAACATGACCTAAAGATAAAGACGAGTTAATAATATTGAGGAGAGGCTCTTCCACTACAGGTAACACTTCTTTCAGTAGTTTAGTGGGTATAGGATCTAATAAACATGTTGTTGTTTTAGATGAAGTGATAAGTTTATTTATCTCTTTTTGTTCTATAGTTGTAAAGCACTGTAACTGTTCTTGCGGGGTGATAATTAAGGCTGAATTATAAGGCGCGATTGAAGATTGAACGTTTACAATTGTGGTTCTGATGCTTTCTATTTTCTCAGTGAAGAAGTTCATGAAATCATTACTACTAAACTGTAACGGGATATTTTGTTCAGGTGACGTCTGTTTATTTGTTAGTCTAGCCACGGTGTTAAATAAAAACCTTGGATTGTTTTGGTTATTTTCTATTAGTTTGCGGAGATGCTCAGCCCTGGACGCTTTTAGGGCCTTTTTATAACGTGACATACTGTCTTTCCACGCGATTCTAAAGACCTCTAAATTAGTTTGTTTCCATTTACGCTCTAAAATACGGGTTTCTCTCTTTAGACCATGCGTAGTATTGTTGTACCACGGTGCTTTAATTTTCTCTCTGACCTTTTTTAATTTAATGGGTGCAACAATATCCAATGTTCTAGAGAGAATGGTGCTCATAGTGCTAGTTAGTTCTTCTAGTTCATCTGTTTGTTTGGGTTCAGGCAGCAGCTGAGACAGATCAGATAAGCAATTTGAGAAATTATCTATGGTGGATGGAAGGATTGTTCTGCCTGGTCGATAACGCGGCGCAGCATGATATATTACAGCAGTACGTAATATGCAAGTTACCATGTAATGGTCAGTAACATCATCACTTTGTGGAATGATATCTATATCGGTTGGATCGGTTCCATATGATATAATTAAATCGAGTGTGTGATTAAGACGATGAGTGGGACCAGTGACGTTTTGCTTGACCCCAAAGGAGTTTAATAAATCTGTAAACGCAGCCCCTAATGCATCATTTGAATTATCTACGTGTATGTTAAAATCTCCAACAATTAATGCTTTATCGACGTTGCTAGTTGACCAATAG
>NC_140221.1:162500-202500 GCF_951802725.1 Rutilus rutilus
CATTTGAAAGGCACGTGTCTAGTATCTGTAAAACCGCATTTTTCCATCTTAAAAATATATCTAAATTACGTCATATGCTCTCATTGACAAATGCAGAACAATTAGTCCATGTGTTCATGACCTCAAGGCTAGATTATTGTAATGCTCTACTGGGTGGTTGCCCTGCACGCTTAATAAACAAACTACAGCTGGTCCAAAATGCAGCAGCTCGAGTTCTTACCAGAACCAGGAAGTATGACCATATTAGCCCGGTTCTGTCAACACTGCACTGGCTCACTATTAAACATCGCATACATTTTAAAATATTGCTGATTACTTACAAAGCACTAAATGGTTTAGCTCCGCAGTGCTTGAGCGAGCTCTTAACGCATTATACTCCTTCACGTCTATTGCGATCTCAAAATTCCGGCCAGTTGATAATACCTAGAATATCAAAATCTGCTGGCGGTAGATCCTTTTCCTATTTAGCACCAAAACTCTAGAACAATCTTCCTACCATTGTCCGGGAAGCAGACACACTCTGTCAGTTCAAAGCCAGATTAAAGACACATCTCTTTGACCTAGCATACACATAACACACTATAGACTTCTATAATTCAATGTTAGGCTGCATAGATCAGGACAGCCGGAACCGGGAACACTTCCCATAAATCCTGATGTACTCGTTACATCATGAGAAGGATGGCGTCTACGCTAATATTAGTCTTTCTGTTTATCCCGAGGTTTACCGCAGTCCGCCGGATCCAGGCCGTATCCAGATCTGATGAAGGACCTGCGCCTGGACACACACTCACACACACACACACGCGCATACCTATAGACTAAACACGTATACGCATGTGCACGCCGTCAGCGTTTTCGCGTGTTTGAGTTTTTGATGTTTGCGCAGAGATAACCTTTTGTCCCCAAAATTTTTCAAGGCTTTCACCAGAACCTGTTTCAAGGTTTGCGTTCTCGAGCCAGCAGGCACTGTTGTAGAGCGGTGTCGTGCAAGGGTTAGGGTTAGGGGTTTCATTAAGGGGTTTCTGTTAGGTTAAGTTAATATCTAATGATCTTTGCGATGGATGTGAATCAATCAAAACTAACTTTATCTGGACAATAACATTATTCTAGATGTGCTGTAAAGCCTAAACAATCTTTGTTACTGTAATTTCCTATTATTACTGTAAAGCTACTTTGGAACAATCTATAATTTTAAAAGCGCTGTATAAATGAGGGTGTCTTGACTTGACTTTTTAACTAACTGTGCGTTTCTAACTTTAGTGAATATAGTGTTTAAAGTGTTGTTGTTTAAACACAGTCTGACCTTCACAGATGATCAGATATGAAGATAAAACTGTGTTATAATGACTCAGTTTATGTCACTGGAAGAAACATGATAATCTGGCACTTTCATATGCTCTTGATCTACAGCACAGGAAGTGTGAGGTGATGTGAGGAGCAGCAGGAAGTGATGCGCTGATCTCTCTCTCTATCAGGGTCAGTTCGTGTTTCATCAGTCTGTCAGGGTTAGACTGCTTATGTTCAAGATGATGATTATAGTCATTCTGAATGGCAAGAAAACGGTTTACTGTTCTCCGTTTAACAGTGTCTGTCTTAATCTCACTCTTAGCAGACACATACACACTCTCTCTCTCTCTCTCTCTCTCTCTCTCTCTTTCTGTCTTTATCTGTCTCTGTCTGTCTCTCTCTCTCTCTCTCTCTCTCTCTCTCTTTCTGTCTTTATCTGTCTCTGTCTGTCTCTCTCTCTCTCTCTCTCTCTCTCTTTCTGTCTTTATCTGTCTCTCTCTCTCTCTCTCTCTCTCTCTCTCGCTCTCTCTCTCTCTCTCTTTCTGTCTTTATCTGTCTCTGTCTGTCTCTCTCTCTCTCTCTCTCTCTCTCTTTCTGTCTTTATCTGTCTCTCTCTCTCTCTCTCTCTCTCTCTCTCGCTCTCTCTCTCTCTCTCTTTCTGTCTTTATCTGTCTCTGTCTGTCTCTCTCTCTCTCTTTCTGTCTTTATCTGTCTCTCTCTCTCTCTCTCTCTCTCTCTCTCTCTCTCTCGCTCTCTCTCTCTCTTTCTGTCTTTATCTGTCTCTGTCTGTCTCTCTCTCTCTCTCTCTCTCTCTCTTCTCTCTCTTTCTGTCTTTATCTGTCTCTCTCTCTCTCTCTCTGTCGCTCTCTCTCCTCTCTCTCTCTCTCTTCTCTCTCTCTCTGTCTCTCTCTCTCTCTCTCTCTCTCTCTCTCTCTCTCTCTCTCTCTCTGTCAGTGGAAGTTGTTTGTGGTCAGGAAGTGTAAATGTGTCTCAGTGCTTCTTGAGCAAAACTCTTAGCAGAGCACATCCGCCCTGTGAGTCTTGTAAAAGAGTTCAGAGGGCTTTACTGAAGGACACGGGTGAGGTGAGCTTCATTCTCTACATTTCTCTGAAACCATCATCACATTAGATACTATAAATCACCTCATTGATCGTGTGCTGCTTGTAAGGGCAATGCGAACATGCAAACCAGACATGCGGCTTATGGGGGATTTCATGAATGACATGTAAAAATGAATTCATTGCTCATTTCTGTGGCTGGTTTTGACAGACTATTTTCAATATTGCAAACACTCACTCTGGTCCTGTCGTTTGGACATAAATACTGAGAAATTCATAATAAGGAAATAAGATGTTCATTGCAATGTGTCGTTTATATTTTCTTTTGTGTAAATGTTGAACTCAAGCAGCTGGTCTGCAGACCTTCCATTAAAATAGCAGAAATGAGAGATTCAGCGTTCTCACACACACGGCTGTAAGTTGTGGTGGTTTTGTGGTGTCAGAGCGGCATGGATATGACGGCTAATGACATTTTTTTAATCTCTACAGACGCACCTTAGACTGAAATGAGCATTTTCATACTCTAAATGTTGGATCACATGTTGTATGGAATGGATGCTCATGATGATATAGATGTCATTTGTTTTCTGAAATCTCTTTCAGTCTCTTGGAGCTTGTTGGTTGAAATTTTTGTTCTACGTGGGAGGAGACAGTGTTTCTAAACGTCGATCTCAAAATGGACGCCCTGCTCATCACAGAGGACAAAGACTGAACACAAGCCCTTCCTAAACTCCTCATCATGACCATCTAAATGAGAAGACTATGGAGAATATAGTAGACTATCAGGAGTCTGAGCCTTACCTGGAGGCCCAGCAGTACATCGAGAGAATGAAGCAGGAGGACGAGGGCATCTCTATGAAGAGCGTGGGTCTGGATGTGTCCGATCTCTCTCCGACCGTGTTCCCGGTCTCTCCTCTCTCTCATGCCACTGTGCAGTGGGACGCTCCTGAAACTCCCGAGACTCCCGCAGAACCCCCGTCTCCTGGATCCCACCCTGAACTGGACTACGCTGACGGACCAGGATTTGACTGGACCTTGAATCTGCCGTCTGCAGACCTCAGTTATATCCCGCATCAGGATGGCGTGTTTGATTTGCCGGCTGAAGCCGAGTCAGAAGAGGACGTCAGGCTTGCTTCTTCCCAGGTACTGTATATTTGAGCCGAGCAGCGGAAGGACCTTGTGGTTTCTCTGGTAGACATGTTCTTGTGTCAGTAACCGGGGACCTGCTTTCTTTATATTTATATTTGTGTGCACTTCAGAATGTGGTTTAATATATTCGTACCTTAGAGGAACAGCTTTTGAAACGAAAAGATTAATTTTTTAGTTCACCATTTAAGGCTGGAACATTTTTTGAATGAGTTGGTTCAGATTTGACCAAAAGATGCTGAATGTTTGGGTGAAGAGAATCTGTTCTGATGTTTTTCGCCCGACAGGCACGTGATGCACAGATATCAGATTCACAAACACAGATGGCAGCTTCACATGAGGAGTCCTCCACATCTTCTGCAGATATCACAGGTAACGTCTCAATGCTTAAAGCTGATGTGATTTACAGTATAGAAGTGCTTTAAATCATATTGTTCAATGGGTGAGGTTGTAATTGTTTGACGGTTGTGAAATGGCCATGTGTTTGTCAGCTGTGAATGTAAAGCTGTTTGCTAACTCAGTCGATTTGGCTTCCTCTTCAAGTGTCTCGTTGCATAACCTTTAAAATGTGGTCACATGCACACCAGTTTCCCATCAGCCTTTACATTCTTAGAGGTTTGGACTGGGTGTTGTTCTGGAAGGCCTTTTTGTGTTTTTAGAAAAAGAAGCCACAAATACTCTGAGAACACTGAAGTGTTCTTCTGAAATCTGTAATGCAAGTGTTTATCTTTGCTTTTTCCATCAGATTCCAGAGCAGATGTGGCTGAAGAGCATTTAGATCTTTCTGATGGTGCTCAGATCCTTATGGACACAAGAGACTCAGAGATTCGACCAGTTCAAGAGAGCTCACCGTCGCAAGAACACGAGGAACCCGGCATGTTAGTCCTTCCCAGAATGCTGTTCACCCATGAGAAAAGCACAGATTCAGGCAGTGAAGAGCACACAGGAGAGTGGACTGAGACCAAAGCCAACGGAGAATCAGCAGATGCAAGAACCGGTCCTCAGGATCCGATTGAAGAACCTGAGGTTGTGGAGAAGGAAGAGTCCAGTCCTCCAGCGGTCCGGTCGGATCAGTCACAGAACACCATCACAGATCCACCCGAGCCGCTGTCGGACCTCACCAACGGTTCGGTGGACCTCAAGGAATCAACACTGACACAAGAGCCAGACAAGATGAGCACATCCGTTACAGCGACAGAGATGAGCCCGAGTAATGACATTCATGGCTTAGGCCGAGCGAAATATAGAGAACAGCTGGTGATTTCAGAGCAAAAGGTTGAGCCTGAAAACGGTCTTCCAGCAGAAGCACAGGAGTCTGAGCCGAGAGAGCCGAGAGAGCCAGGCGAGCGGGAATCCCCGGAGCGGGTCTGGTGTTCAGATGAGCAGAAACCCTGCCAGCAGACGCCAGGATCAGAGTCCAATGACCGGACACATGCAGCGGAAGAGGATATGACATCAGAGCAGCGTATGACATCAGCGGAGGATATGACATCAGAGCAGCGTATGACATCAGCGGAAGAAGATGTAACATCAGAGCAGCGTATGACATCAGCGGAGGATATGACATCAGAGCAGCGTATGACATCAGCGGAAGAAGATGTAACATCAGAGCAGCGTATGACATCAGCAGAGGATATGACATCAGAGCAGCGTATGACATCAGCGGAAGAAGATGTAACATCAGAGCAGCGTATGACATCAGCGGAGGATATGACATCAGAGCAGCGTATGACATCAGCGGAGGATATGACATCAGTGCAGCGTATGACATCAGCGGAAGACGATATAACATCAGAGCAACGTTTGACATCAGCGGAGGATATGACATCAGAGCAGCGTATGACATCAGCGGAGGATATGACATCAGAGCAGGATATGACATCAGAGCAGCGTATGACATCAGAGCAGGATATGACATCAGAGCAGCGTATGACATCAGAGGAGGATCCAGATAACCCCGTGGGTCGCTGCATGAACGGCAGTGCTGAGGTGGGGAACCGGGCCGAGGCTCAACGCTTGGCTGAGAGGCTCTACAGGCTGGACGGGTTTCAGCGCACAGATGTGGTCAGGCATCTGGACAAAGAGTAAGTCTTTACCTGGCATTGATGAAGTGTATGAAACTATTTGTGTTTCGACCAAATCTTCTCATTTGCCTGTTCTTTTGATAGCAACGAGTTCAGTCGTGCTGTTGGGGAAGAGTACCTCAAGTTCTTCGACTTTACCAGCCAGACTCTGGAGCAAGCGCTGCGGTAGGCTTCTCATTCCCAGTAAATCTGACCAGTGAGGACATGCATCTCCGTCAAGAGATCGCTCAACTGTTTTTGGGCTCATCCTGATTCTTAGGTCGTTTCTGAAGGTGGTTGTTCTGACGGGTGAGACTCAGGAGCGTGAGAGAGTCCTGCATCGCTTCTCCTCTCGTTTCCAGCAGTGTAATCCTGAGGGATTCTCCTCAGCGGGATCTGTGCTCACGCTCACCTGTGCCGTAATGCTGCTCAACTCAGACCTGCACGGACAGGTGAGTCACGTCTCCTTCATTTATAGTGCTTTTTACAGTACAGAGTGTTTCAAAGCAGCTTTACAGTGATAACAGGAAAATAATGCAACAAAGATAAGTTTTGGCTGTACAAGCAGCTCTAGAAGAAAGTCATTGTCCAGCTTAAGTAAGTTTTTGGTTATTACCTTAGGGGCCGCTTACACGACACCATTTTCAACTGAAAACAGAAAACTTTTAATGCGTTCTGGCCATTTGAGAACGCAAACTTAAATAGGTTTCAAAGTGCAAGTTTTTGAAAGCGAGTTTTGAAAGCGATACTGTTATCATCTCCGTGTAAACTTCAAAAATGTGAATCTGTGAAAACAGTGACGGCGTGCACATGTGTATTACGTGTTTAGTCTCTAGGCATACGCGTTTGAATCGCCAATTACTTGTCTGGCATGAATAATACAGCGTTTTTAGCCGTTTTCGCTGATCCGTCTGAACGGGAATCATTTTGATAATGTTTTCACCTGTACAGAGGAAGAAACGTTCCTGTTTTCAGTACATCATTGTCGTGTAAATGCACCCTTAGTTCATTTATCGATACAGCAGCTCTAGAGAAAACAGTGATGTCATCGTTCAGCTCAGTTCAGTTCTCATACGATGTTGTAAATGCAGGCTGATCAATAATATTAAGAGTAATAAGTGTCCCCAACTAAGCAAGCAGTGGTGAGTCTCATGTGTTACCCACATAGAAAAAGGGTTAGTTTAGACCCCAAACATTTGAACGAGGAGTGCATTTGTGATGTCACTTGATCTTGTAAGAGCAATCCTTTACTTGTGTCGTCAGAATGTCGGGAAGTCCATGTCCATGGCTGAGTTTGTGTCAAATCTGAACGGCATGAACGGAGGCGAGAATTTCAGCAAGGACTGTCTGAAGGTATGTTTGCCAAATCTTCATGTGTTGCATTATTAGCTTCACTGCTGTGGTGGTCAGTAGTGATTCGGGTTCTTCTGTCTCTTTCAGAGTCTCTACAGCTCCATCAAGAGCGATCCACTTCAGTGGGCCGTGTGAGTAAACCTGCAGTGCGGATCTGACTTCTGATCTGCTGCTTTATCTGCTTTATATCTTGACTTGCTGTTTTATGATTTTACTTTCGTGTGTTACACCTATTTTACAGCTTGTGTTTTATTCTTAGATTTTTACATTTTTTTGTACAGCACTTTGGTCAACTTTGGTTGTTTTTAAATTGTGCTTTATAAATAAACATTGTATTGTATTATCTCTGTTCCCAGAGAGGATGAGGTTCTGGCCAAATCCCTGATGCTCGAGCAGGACTTGGACCAGGACGGGCACCTGCGATCGAAGAGTAACCCCTTCCAGGATCTCCCTCACGATAGGAAGGCCACGGTGTTCCAGAAAGGCTTTTTAAAGCGTAAAGCACATGCAGACATTGATGGCAAACGCAGTGAGTCACAATGTGGATAAAGTCAAGTCTCATGTACAGATATGATCAAAGCTACATATATGCAGTGGTCGATCTTGGGGCTGTTTACACCTGGCCACTTCATTAGTTTTCTGTGATCGGAAAGCTATCCGATCGTGAAAAGGCCAGGTGTAAATGCCCTCCGAAACGCATTCGAGACGGATTTGAATCCGATCACTCAAACCACTTCAGGAGGAGTTCTGGGCCGCATTCCAGACGAAACTGGACAAGTGTAAATGCATCTAGTTATTGAAACCACATATGTAAATTTTACTTCTCCCAAAAATGCTAAAAAATAAACACGTGAGAGCATGTTATAGGCTATACGTCATGTTATAGCCAGATATGACGACGCTACTGGAACACGCATCGCCACAGACGAGCAGCTGAGCATATCAAGCCAATGTGCAAACTGTCGCAAATCAAAGTGAAAGTAAGTCGCAGACGCTTTAACACACAATCATCTTCATTAAAAGTAAAGAACCGAAATGATCTTACCAGGGCTGTTTCCGCTCTCTCTTAATGCGGTCTTTGATTTTGACATTTTAGCTGATGATCAATAAAATGCAGCTCATATCTGTTGCTTTCGGTGACGTGCACTCCATTAAATCAGCATTTAGCGCGGGAATTGAAGATCGGATTTATATCCGTTTTGCAAAAACACATTTATGTGACCAGGTGTAAATGGAATCGTTTTGTTAAATCAGACAGCTATCCGATCTGAGAAAACGCATGAAGTGGCCAGTGTAAACAGCCCCGAAGAGGCCATGTTCACCAGACAACGTTCAGACGCATTTCTTTCCAGTGCGTAGGTTTGATTTTGACATTGCTGGGGGACATTTATTTACTGTGACTTCTCAGGTAATGTCAATGGTATGACCCATTTCAGATGCAGCCACAATTACAACAACAGCGGTTCCATATGAGTATATTTGAATTGTTTGATCATTATTATAGGTAGGGACGATTCAGTAATCACTGGATATTGGTAAAGACATGTCCCTAGCGTCTAGCTGCCCTCGACTAAATATTTTTCTAGTTGACTAGTAGTCGTCCATTTAAGCGATTATTCAACTAATCGCGCGTTTATATTAATAAGTCATAAATCATAATATTGAGCTTTTAATTGCCTATATAATACATAGCCTAATCAGCGCTGAAACACACGCTTAAAGCTTGCCACAGCGCACCGGCAAACGTAATGATTATGAATAGGAGACTGTCAAAACATTTGAATAATTAATTGATAATGTTGTTTTCTGTGTGTTCGGCTGCAGAGATTAAGTTGACGATGCTGACTCGTCATCTCCACATTAGTGGACACGCCTATATGCAGGTTTCATACGGATTACATAATCTGAGAATATTTATTTTCCTATTGAATTGGTTCATTTAAAAGACATATATAGCTTTCTATAGATACAGTATATTTCTCATGTCTGTGAGGCAAGTATAGGCTACACTGACGGCAGAAAACGCATCCTGTTTTCTTTATTTTACAAAAGCACAACGTTTTGTTGTTATTGTGAGTTTACAGAAATAAAAGTAGACTCTTTACAGTTTCCATTACTCTTATATGTATGACCAAAAATGACGGAGTATTTGTAAAGTTGCTGCTACTTACATGATTCAAGTGATAAGCCATATTTGAGGTTAGGGTTGCCGTTAACGATCTGTCCGTCACAGCCTGTGTGATTTCGCCACTTCCTGTGGAGTTTTTTTTCTGTGACTGACCAACTAATAACATTTTGGTCGACCAAACCTCTTCTAGTTGACTATTGGAGGCCAGCCCTACTAAATTTCCCCCTTGATCTCTTTGCTTTGGTAGCTTAACTGATCGATTTTCAACAACTACAAAAAATAATATATTGTGTGCATCACGAGACTGTTGTCTCAATGATTCTATTGAATCGATAAGCGTGCGCATCAGAGGAGTAGCACCGTCATCATCAACCGTCTGAGACCCTGCTGCTGATGCTACTTCTTCATCCTCAATGTCTCCTTCGTCTTCTTCCGATGATTGGTGAAAATCACTGTATTCATCAATTGTTTGATTAGTGTTTATGGCCTCTACCTCATCGCCGCGTCCACTCGCCCAAGAACCACACTCCCATGCTTCCAGTTGATCACTATCCCAGGCCGTCACATCGTCATGCTTTCCGGTTGAACCTGTTGTGTAGAAAAATAACAAAAATCTTAATGGTCCGGTACAATTTGGATTTTTAAACTTTTGATAATGTAGTTAGTCTTACCGTAAAACACAGTCGTGTCAGGACTGGGCTGCTGACTGCTTGCCCTGCTGGTAGATGGACGGGGTGACTGGTTGACAGGCGGGGTACCAGGGGAAATGACAGGCGGGGTGGCAGGTGGGGTGTTAGGTAGAATGGCCGGAGGGGTGGCAGGAGGTGTGACAGGAGGGCTGGCAGGTGGGGTGATAGGACTGGGGGGTGGGGCAGCAAGTGGAACGGCTGGTGGGGTACCGGGCGAACTAGAACCGATGGTCTTTCTCAAAGGTTCACCGCTTGGTCCAGCACTCTCACCGTCATCATCATCTTTCGTAAGATCTACCACAGCCGATACTGCGAATTAAAAATTTAGTTAAAATAATTGAAATAAGTTCATTTTTAATTAATAAAACAATATAAAAGATAAGTTCTCACATGCATCATTAATGGCTTGGAAAGTGACCAATTCAATATTCGAGGTATTCGAGCCTGGAAAATATAAAACCTGTTTATGCATGAAAGACAATTTGGTGAGCTGATTTTATACACACAACCATGAATAATAATAAAACACATACGCATGTAGCATGCAATGTAACCTGTATTTCGATCCTTCAGCCTTGAGAGCGCGACTAGCGCTTGAATCTAAAATGCTTGTTCTTTTAGCAAATTTGATGACACGACCCGCCCCCCCCCCCTATATTCTTTTATTCCACAAAACTATCAGTCCTCGAAAAAAAAAAAAGCATACTAAAAGCATTACTGCTCTGAAGCCAGACAGAAATGATGTTGTTTGATAGTATGAACTTATAGTAGCAGTGGATGTATTTAGAAACACAATTTCACCATGTTCACCGAGCCGCTGACAGTCAGACAGTCCAACAGTTCATCACCACCGCTGGAAACACTAGACAAAAACTCAAACTAACTAGTCATTTTTTTGTCTAGTCAATGAGTTGACCATCTTGACCACTCTAGAGCACATTTAACACGCTGATCACTAATTGAACTGATTTGCAGCTCCGTGGGGGAAGCGAAGCTGGAAGACGTTCTATGCCATGCTGAAGGGAATGGTGCTTTACCTGCAGAAGGTAATCGCCAGAGACAGATGACACACGTCGTCATGTTTTGCAGTGCTTTAGTGACATGTCTGCTTTTTATACAACCTTGCCAAAGCATCAGTACTAATAGCAGTGAAAGCTAGATTGTTGAGCAGTGTGTGTGTGTGTGTGTCCAGGATGATTACGGGAAGGACTGCCAGAGCTCAGAGGAGGTGGTCAGTGTTCATCACGCTCTGGCCGAGCGAGCCCTGAACTACACCAAACGCCCGCACGTGTTTCGCCTGCAGACGGCCGACTGGAGAGTCTTCCTCTTCGAGGCTGCGTGAGTGTGTGCGTTTGAGGCTGCGTGAGTGTGTATGTGCAGATTCTCTTCAGAAGCATTAACAGTCAGATCTGAGTGATGATCGTGTGTCCTTCAGGTCCACGGAGCAGATGAACTCGTGGATCGGCCGGATAAACCTGGTGTCGGCGCTTCACTCCTCTCCACCGTTCCCTGCAGCGGTCGGGTCCCAGAAGAGGTTCTGCCGGCCCATCTTACCCGCGACACAGTCCAACCTCACACTGGTAACCGTTCTCTTATGTCTGGGCGGTACGGTGGCCCAGTAGTGCACAACACAACAAAATGTAAAAAGCAAACATAAGTTTACAACACAACGAAATTAAGCCACATTAGGGTTAGGTTAGGAGGATGGGGGGGGAGGGTGTGTGAGAGAGGGGGGGAGGATGGGGGGTGTGAGAGGGAGAGAGGGAGGGAGGGAGGGAGGGAGGGAGGGAGGGAGCGGGTGTGAGAGAGAGAGAGGTGGGGGGGAGTTTGGATAATTTTACTGACTCGGATCTTTGAATCTTTGAGTTATTTCGTTCATTTCAGTAGAATGTATTTAAAATGATACGTTAATAGCCAAATTCCCCAAACACATCAAATGTTTATCGCATTTAGAATAAGAAAAAAATTGCAATGCAAGGAAAAGGCCAAATTATGTGAAACAGAAAGGATTCATTCATTTATCTGGGTCTTCAGGCGATGCAGTCTGTTAGTTTACCTCACCTCCTGATCTGAGTCGTTCGTTCATCCCGTGAGCCTCATAAACTGAGCTATGCAGTCTGTACCGGATACAGAATTGATAAGTTCACATTTCGAGTCTTCGGGTTCGAGTCGTTCGGTTTTATGTCACATAACTGCATGTTGATATTAGCTATATATAGGTATCTTTATGTGACCTTAAGTGATTTTCCCCATCATAGATAAAGGTTAAAGCATTACCAACTCTTTAGTACCACATTCATATGGAAAAGAACTTGAATTTGGGACTAAAAGTTAGGCCTAACAGTAAAAAAAAAAAAAAAAAACGGACAATGTGCTTGTTTATGAGAAAATTTGGGAATTATTAACTCATTTATGTGTCCAGCGCTGTCACATCACGTCATGTGACAAAAGAACGAAAGAATCAGAAGAATCAGACCCGAACAATTGAGAGACAAACTAATCATTTCTCTTTCCGGTACTGACAGCTTAGCCTCTATGTGACTGACGGGAAGAACGAAAGACTCCGAGTCGGACCCGAAGACTCGAGAGACGAACTAATCATTTCTGTTTCCAGTACAGAACCCAGGATGCTGCACATGCGAAGTCAACACAAAATTAACGAATCACTCTCTGAGACAACTCGGTAGTCCCGAGTCATATTAAAGATTAGTTTATCGTTCATGACCGACCAATCGCTACTCGGGTCGCCTGAAGCCCAACGGCACGATATATATCTGCGCTGCCCACGAATTTTCTGTCCCTCCATTGAAAATCTGTGATGGTTCAAAATGTTCATAAAGAGATGGTAAAAAAAAATCCATATGAATGGAGCAGTTTAGTTCAAGTCTTCTGAAGAGACACAGTGGCTATGATGAAAAGACGAAATATCTTCATTTCTGTTCTGAAGATGAAAGAAAATCTTCTGGGTTTGGAATGACATGACGGAGAGTAAATGATGACAGAATGATCATTTTTGGGTGCACTGTCCCTTTAAGGCCCGCTCACTCTAAGAACAATAACTATATTACCGCGCACACCACCAAGGAGGGTACGATTGTTTGTTTATTTTAAGCACACTGCAGTTGCGTTCTGTGAATGTTCAGTGAGCACAACTGTAGTGCGCACTTAAAGTTGGGTGATTTTGATTGGCTGTTGATGCTGTCGACGCTCGCAGTGATTGGTCCACACACACACACACACACACGTCTCTTTCACACTGATGTTTACTTCTGACCGTAGCTCTTCATCTCTAACCCAGCTTCCTTCTTCATTAATTTCTTTAGTTTCACTAAAGGTTTCACTTTCTTCCCAAGGAGAAGCAGGTCCAGTCGCACGGGTCCATGTTGCTGAGCTTCCAGCGGGATCTGTGTGTTCTCCAGGAGGAGATAGGGTCAGAGAGCCGGAAGAGCAGAGCCAGAGAACAGGAGGAGCTCCGGCAGAGAGAGGAGTACCTGCAGTACGAGGTGCAGACACACACTCACACACACACACACACACACTCACACACACACACACACACACACACACACACACACACACACACTCACACACACACCCACACCCACACCCACACCCACACCCACCCACACACCCACACCCACCCACACACACACACACACACACACACACACACACACACACACTCACACACACACCCACACCCACACCCACCCACACACACACCCACACCCACCCACACACACACACACACACACACACACACTCTCACTCTTTCAAACACACTCTCACACTGGCTCAAGATGACCATAAAAACAGCTTGAATTGAAAGTTTGGTTATTTTGTGGGTGAACTCTCCGTTATTTTGCTTAAAAACAAGACAAGGCCACTGATCGAGGACATGTTGGCAGTGTAATATCTTATACCTGTGGACCCACACCTTCCCATTGTCATTAAGCCACGGCCCAAACTTTTAGGAATTTGGACCAAGCAAATGTGTTTCTCAAAAATGGTTAACACACATACAAGTACCGTCCCACTTTAATTATACACATAAATTGTAAGAAATTGTAACACTGATGAATAAACAGGTAAGGCTATTAAATAGAGTCCCAAACTAGTTTTTGTTATGTGATTGAATGATGAAGACTGGAGACTCGTCACAATCCAATCTGCTTTCCTCCTTCCCGGCTGACGAACTCTATACGTCACTGGCCCAACCCACTCAATTATTGTGTTGGGTCCCTGCCAGGATGCCAGGGATTTAGAAGCAGCACACGAAACCAGGACGAGGATCCGATCTCCTGGCTGGAATTCCCGAGCTTGAGCGGGTCGGTTATAGAGGCGTTGCTGTGCACGCTGGGCCGAGGCTAGATGTTCTCGCACTAATGGCATGACTCGGTCAATCTTCTGTCTCATATCTCATACGTGCTCTATCACTGTGGGGAGGGCTGACGTTCCCATGCATCCCGGGCTATGTCGAGGAGACCTCGCGGTTGCCGCCCAAACAACAACTCAAAGGGGGTAAACCCTGTGGAGGCTTGAGGGACTTCACGGATACCAAAGAGCATGTACGGGATCATGAGATCCCAGTCACGTCCGTCCTCAGCTACCACCCGCCGTAACATCTGCTTTAGAGTCTGGTTGAAACGCTCAACTAGTCCGTCCGTTTGGGGGTGGTAGACTGAAGTACGGAGCTGTTTGACTCGCAGTAACTGGCATAGGTTTTTCATGAGCTTGGACATGAACGGAGTGCCCTGGTCGGTCAGGATCTCGGCCGGAATGCCCACCCGGTTGAACAGAAGAAACAGTTCCTTGGCAATGTTTTTCGATGTAGCCTTACGAAGGGGTACAGCTTCGGGGTACCGGGTTACATAATCCACGATGACGAGTATGTGCTCGTGGCCCCGGGCAGACTTCGGCAGCGGTCCCACTAGGTCCATCCCGATACGCTCAAAGGGCACCTCGATAATTGGCAACGGGATAAGTAGGCTGGGGGGAGGTTGTAGTGGTGATGTTCTTTGACAAGTTGGGCAGCTTTGGCAGAACCGCTTCACCTCAGCGTCCAGGCCAGGTCAATGGAACCGATCTCGGACACGCTGAATTGTGTTCTTCGCCCCTAGGTGCCCTGCCATTAGGTGTGGGTGGGCTAGCTCCAACACGATTTCAGTCTTGGACTTCGGCACTACCAACAGGTGTTTCTCCTCCCCCCGCCATTGGGCGACACAGTAAAGCAGGCCACTTTTCACTATGAAGTGTGGGTAGGAATGGGGGGCTGGATGTTGGGCTTCTCCCTCCACCTCCCTAACCTGTGACCAACAATTCCGTAGCCTATCATCCTCTCGCTGTTCGCGTCCAAACAAGCCCCCTTCAGTGATCTGTTGGAAGAAATCAGTATACAGATTAGGGGGCGAATTTTGTGACTCACCATTTCTCTCACTGTCGGTGGCCTGCAGGACTGGTTGGCTAGCAGTCCGATGGTGGTTCCTTTGTTTTCGGTGACTCCTGTTTCGACTAGCTGGTTGTATGGTGGTTGAAATAATAGCTGCTCGAGAAGGATGGGATGAGGATGAGTGGGCCCGAGAGTGGGCCCAAGACTTACTAACTGACAGCAAAACTTAAGAAAGAACAAAGTCTTTGCTGAAGAGACAACTGCTTTCAAAATAAAAGTCTCGCATCAGAAAAACATTACGATTAACTTTTTCTTTGACTTTGTCTGTCTCATCTCAGACATTTAGGGTCGCTATTACCTCTTGTTTTGCTAGTTTTTAGTTCTGTTGAAAGCAGTAGCATCATATGGCTGGACACACAGATATTAAAAACAGCATTATAAGTTCCTTTAATGGTCATTTGATTAGATGAATGGTCAGGTGATGTTTAGAGATCCTCAGTTTAATTCCCCTGCAAAACATGCTTTTTCTTACTTAGTATTTTTGTCTTGTTTCCAGTCCAAATATAAAAAAAATCTTAAATCAAGATGCATTTACTAGATGAGTAAATTAGCCTATGTCTTGTTTTCTGGGGATATAAATGAAAATGAAAATTATATTTTAATAAATATATAATATATCTAAATATATGTTGCTTAAAATTATCTGCCAATGGGGTAAGAAAAATAATCTTAATTCAAACTGAAACAACATTTTTTCTCTTACCCCATTGGCAGATAATGTTGTTTGTTATAAGCTATTTTGATTTATTTCCCCAGAGAGCAAGACATAATATCGTATGGCATTTTATTAATTTAGTAAATGCTTCTTGATTTAAGATTTTTTTTTATATTTGGACTGGAAACAAGACAAAAAATACTAAGACACTTTGCAGTCTCGTTACGAGGTGTACCTGTTGTGTGTGTTTTACAGAAGTCTCGTTACGAGGTGTACCTGTTGTGTGTGTTTTACAGAAGTCTCGTTACGAGGTGTACCTGTTGTGTGTGTTTTACAGAAGTCTCGTTATGAGGTGTACCTGAGAGTGCTGGAGGCCTGGCAGACGCTGTCGGACTCACCGGTGGGAGACCGGCTGATGGAGCTGGATCAGGGATTGTGGACAGGAGTGATGGACGCGGAGGACGAGGAAGACCCCGGGATGAAGAGATCGCACTCCAGTCCGTCTCTGGAGTTAGAGACTCCTCCTCAGCCCGTCGTGAAGGTCCGACGCAACATCTCAGAGAGACGCACATATCGCAAGATCGTCATTCCTCGGAGGAACAAGGAGATTTGAAAACTTTGAAAATTGTAACGCACAAACTGTCAAGACATGCTTGAAGCGCTTGAACCCTTTAAAGTTTGACATCATTTAATATATTTTTATAGTCTATCTCTTCTAAGGTAAAAATAGCAACAACTGTAGTCTTTTTAAATATACAGTATTTTTGCACAAAGCTCTTATTATTTGACCCTCTTCACACTGTCCACAAGAGGGAGATGTTGCTCAAGATTTTTAAAAGAAGGACAATAACTATCACACTTCAGTAAGAGTGTATTGTGTGGTCAGTAGAACCACTGTAAACAGTGAAGAAGAGATGTTTGAATCATGGTGATAAAGAGATCTCTGATAGTGCCACTGCTGAATGGCTCTTGTGTACCGAGTGTTTGTGAATATCTCATATCCTTCCATTTAAACCAGAACCCGTGATTAAGAGCAGAAGCTGAGGATCTGTGTGATGGATGGTGCCTTTAGGCTCAGGATGTGATAAAGATCTGAAAAGCCGATATCAGATAAACGCACCTGTTGACACGTAAACAGATTGTGAGGAAAAAACAATCAAAGTGTCATTGAGTCAGAAAATGAGTGAACACCCCTCAGACAGACCCAGACTTCTGCAAGTGCTGATGTGTGATCCTCAATATGACTAGACTAATGATTTTGTACTTGAGGAGCCGCTGAATAAACTTATGTTCAAGAAACCTACATGAACATACATTACACATAGTGTTAGAGAAATTCTGCAGAAATTAAGCATGAAACCTGTTTTATAGCTTCCACATACTACAGCTCTTGTGTGTGTGTGTGTGTGTGTGTGTGTGTGTGTGTGTGTGTGTGTGATGCGAGCAGAAGCTCAGTGCCAGAGCCGTGGAGCGTGATGTGTGTGTGTGTGTGTGTGTGTGTGTGTGAGAGAGTGAGCTCGAGTTGTTCAGTGTTTTTGTTCCTGCACGTCTGTCTGGCTGAAGGGTTTTGTGGTCTCTCGTCAGGCCTGGTTGAGTAATTAAAAAGGCAAGCGGAGGCTTTTCTTCATTAAGGGTCCTAACAGCACTCACCTCCATCTTTCCTTCTCGCTTCGTCTGCCACAAAAATTCCTGACATCATTCCTCTGAAATCCTCTTTGTGTCATTGCTCGCGCTCAGCGGATGATGCCTTAACTCTCTCTCTGGTTTCTCCTCGCTCATTCTCCTTCTACCCAGCATTCTTGTGTTTCCAAACATAGCGTTCCTCGTCGCTCCTCATCGTTCCTAATCGCTCCTCATCGCTCCTCATCGTTCCTAATCGCTCCTCGTCGTTGCTCGTTGCTCCTCGTCGCTCCTCGTCGTTCCTCGTCGTTCCTCGTCGTTCCTCGTCACTCCTCATCGCTCCTCATCGCTCCTCGTCGCTCCTCATCGTTGCTCGTTGCTCCTCGTCGTTGCTCGTCACTCCTCGTCGCTCCTCATCACTCCTCATCGCTCCTCATCGCTCCTCATCGTTCCTAATCGCTCCTCGTCGTTGCTCGTTGCTCCTCGTCGCTCCTCGTCGTTCCTCGTCGTTCCTCGTCGTTCCTCGTCACTCCTCATCGCTCCTCATCGCTCCTCGTCGCTCCTCATCGTTGCTCGTCGCTCCTCGTCGTTGCTCGTCACTCCTCGTCGCTCCTCATCACTCCTCATCGCTCCTCATCGCTCCTCATCGCTCCTCATCGCTCCTCATCGTTGCTCGTTGCTCCTCGTCGCTCCTCGTCGTTCCTCGTCGTTCCTCGTCGCTCCTCATCGCTCCTCATCGCTCCTCATCGCTCCTCATCGCTCCTCATCGTTGCTCGTCGCTCCTCGTCGTTCCTCGTCGTTCCTCGTCGCTCCTCATCGCTCCTCATCGCTCCTCTTCGTTGCTCGTCGCTCCTCGACGCTCTCAGATCTAGCAGGTTTTAAGGCCCCTCTCTATGCAATAATACTTTCTTTCCACGAAATGCGAAAAACCTCTAGTTTTTTTTTTTTTCAGCAATGCTACATTTTTCAGGCTGCTGTCTTAAGTGCCACAGTGTGTGTGTGTGTATGTGAGAGTGTGAGTGTGTGTGTGTGTGGACTCTTCACCTGCCCAGGATCTTGCAGACACACCCGTACCTGACCCTCAGTTGTCTCGAGATGTCGCAGGGCAAGTTTAAACTAGACGGACATTTAAGAGATACGGTACAGTCATAACACTTATTACACAGCATTTCGCCACATAAATAATTATGAGGATAAGATATATTGATTTGAGATTAAACTGTTTTACAATTGTAACTGTTTGTATCTCATAATCCAACAGTGTACAAAACAATAGTCACAAAATGTCAGCATCTACATTTGTATGAAACGAGAGAGAGCGAGTCCACGATACTGGATGGCATAATTAAACAAAATATTGATTTGACTGAGTTTTAATATTTTAGGAAATAGGAAAAAACGTTTAAATATGTCATTTTGGTGATCAAAGATGAGTTTTAAGGGATACAATTATTGACTACAGGGGGACTTTAAATTAAATTTGAAATTATGAAATTATATAAACAGATTATTTGGATTGATTATATTTTATAGAGGCATTTAAAGTAAAAATAAAGCATGACATTTTGTGTGCAGATTGGTCGATATTCAAATGAATAACAAGATTGTTATTATTGTCTTGAAAATGTAAATGTAAAAGGTCCTTATACTTGCTTAATGTCAAACATTTAAACAATATCACCTGTGATGAAACCAGGACCACCCAGAACAAACTGTACCGGGTTCATTTGTGACGACCTGCTGGTGAGTTTCAGTGTTTCGGCTGCTCAAAGTTTCGAAATGGATCTGTTCATCAGCGATCGTTCTGTTCTGACTTAACCCAACTTTGGTAAGGTAAACAACATGATTGACAATTTGCCCACATTTGCATAATGAACCTGTTGGCATGGATCTGAATGCTGTCCACCCCACAGAAACCAAACACACTGAGGACAGTAAGCTCAGTAGAACTGATCACTAATTAATTGTAATTAAAATGTGTGCAGATTTTATGTCATAAATTGACAAAGTTTGCATGCTCCTGAAATTAATGACTGAGGCTGGTGGGTTCATTGACCCGATCTGGGTTCAGTGCGTCTGTCAAAGACACAATGACCCTCTTCACCCACAAATAACCCGCAAATTGAGGAAGAACAGCCTCATGATGTCAGACGACACCGTCTCTCAGTCTATTCTGGCAGACTGACGGTTCTAGACGGGACTTTGAGTTTGTTGTTGTCGATGGGTGGAAGACAGCGGAGTGTAAAAGTTTGCTCTCTCTCTGTAACACACACACATGAAGAGCCCTGTGTGCCTCTGTCTGGCTAATGTGCTGATAGTAACACATGCCCACACACTCCTGTGCCACACACTCATGCCCACACACTCCTGTGCCACACACTCATGCCCACACACTCCTGTGCCACACACTCATGCCCACACACTCCTGTGCCACACACTCATGACCACACATTCCTGCCCACACACTCCTGTGCCACACACTCATGCCCACACACTCCTGTGCTGATAGTAACACATGCCCACACACTCATGCCCACACACTCCTGTGCCACACACTCATGCCCATACACTCCTGTGCCACACACTCCTGTGCCACACACTCCTGTGCCACACACTCCTGTGCCACACACTCCTGTGCCACACACTCATGCCCACACACTCCTGTGCTGATAGTAACACATGCCCACACACTCATGCCCACACACTCCTGTGCCACACACTCATGCCCACACACTCCTGTGCCACACACTCCTGTGCCACACACTCCTGCCCGCTGTGCCAGACCCATTTTCAGAGCTTTGTCCTCTCTCAGCGGTTCCGGCCGGTGCCCGTATTGTGCTGGCGGACTCATTACTAGCGGAGCGATAGCGAGCGCATCGCTAATAGGCCTCAGTCGAGGGGACGGGGGGGGTGACGGTGTGGATGAGGCACAAACACAGAGACAGTGAGGAATATTATCAGTGCCTTTATGGCCACACATTCTTGTTTTGTCACTCTCTTTGGGTTTCAGCAGCATCAAGGTTTGATAGTCGTGGTCATTACGCAGCGGGCAGAGGCCCAGTTGGCATCGCTGGCAGACAGTTGTTGAGGTTGATGACAGGAGGGGATTTTGTGTCATTTTGGCCTCCATGGCCCCACCCCCCCCACCCCCCCACCCCCCCACCCCACACACACACACACACACACACACACACACAGACACACACACACACACACACACACTTGTACATTTTTAGGGCTTAAGCACTGAGGGTGCGTAGACACCTATTGTCTCTGTTGGCGTTCTTCTTCTTCTTCTTCTATATGCTAATAACTTTTGGACCGTAAGGTATAGAAACAAAAGTATAATTTTTTACGATTTACGTCATTTTCTGTTTACATTTTTTTCCACCATTTGAATTGTGCGAAAAACCTACTTTTCGAACTCCTCCTCTTAGGCCGTTGCTCCGATGTTCATGAAAAGTGAACGAGATTATCTTCAGACCATGGCGACAACAATTTCAGGAATTCAAATTGATTCGACAAACCGGTCTCGAATAACGCGTGAATGAATTCGACAAAGTGCCCATCAAAATGAACATGAGGTTACATCTCCACAATGCTTTAGCCTATTCTGACCAAACTTGGTGTGTGTTACGACAACCATGACCTGAGGCTACTCGCACAGTTTCCAAAAATGCTAATAGCTTTTGATTAAAGTAGCCTATTATAATGAAACTGGTCTTAATAGATTCTTTGGGTCAGGCCGAGAACAAAGATACACATTTTGCCATATTTGGCCAAACTTCCTGTCCTCTATTTAGATTTTCTTAAAAAAAACTTTTCTGAACTGCTCCTAAATCGTTGGTCTGATTTTCCCAAAAATCGAATCATATCATCTCCAGACCGTGCTGACATTGGATTTCGTGTTGATAGACGAAACCAGTGTTATAGCCACCAAACTTTGCTTGTGTCTTTGTCACCTTACTCTGACCACCTCGCATCAGTTTTGCAACAGCGCCACCTAACCATTCAATCAAATTATTAGTGATTGTATTTGATTTTTCAGGCATAATATGCTTTAAATTGCTCAGTGTTGCAGTTGGCCAGATGCTTCAGTCATGCAGTCGTGACTTTTCGTGCCTTCTTTGTGCTTTGCCCCTTAATGGCTGCTTGCAGCTTTTGTTCCTATTATTAGTTTCCTATTAACGTTTTCAGTGAGTGCATTGAGATGCACTGCAAAGCACTTCAGACTATCAAACATCAGCTCATTTGATAAACGTGACTTTCGAAATGACAGAATTTTGAGGTTAAAATGTAAACAGATGTGCACACAGAGATTAGTACACCGGTGAAAGTGTTTGCATGCATGAGTGATTTGCCAAAATCTGTAGGTGTGTCGATCGGGGTTTTCCTCCAACTGTTCTTTAACATTTTCCTTTCAAAAGAACATCAGGTTATTTATCATAATTGGTGTAAAATTGTACATGTGAATGAGATAAAGAGTGATTTCATCAGGAAACAGATTTGAAGGATATGGCTATATTATTTACACCTACAAATGAGTTCAAATAAAACTCAATTTAATAACATGCTTTATTTCTATTTTCTATATTGGGAAATGGGAGTAAATGGGAGTATTGTAACATATTTAGTTGCAAACGGCTGCCATTTGTGTGTTCCATTATTTGTTTTATACAAAGTAGTTTATAAATATTCATCTTATCACAAGGTAGGAGTGCATTGTTACAATTTATTAAGGCCTAATGTACTTGTATTATTTATTGTGTGTGCGGATATTCTCCCGCTAGAGGTACATGTAGGTCTTTCTGGGTCCAATAGGAGCAGCTACTTTGCAGGAAAAACCCTGGAGGATTATTATATCCATAAGTGAGAGACAGGAAGGTGATGCTCATGTGTGATTTCACAACTAGCTAATTTCTAAATGGTTAAACTGATGTTATTAATATTACCGCAGGCTGCATCTAGTTACACGACATGTCCATTCAGTCATCATCCATTCATTCGTGTTTTTATCGTCTCAGGATTCTGCTCGTGCACAAAGCCCCAGGCGCTCGTGCTCCCGGTTCCGGTTCCGGTTCCGCTCGTTCATCACGCGGGCGCGAGCGCGGGATCCAGGTGGGCCGCGGCCTCGTTAAAGAGCCATTAATTATAATGAGGCCACAAAGAGGCGAGAAATAATTGCAAATAAAAGTACGTGATGCAGAAAATAAAAAAGGAAATTAAACAGATGCGCATGTTTTCAGGATCATTGCTTTTGTCCCTTTCATGTGTTCTGTTAAACCGCTGACTGGCCAAAAATATGCAACATAATAAATCATGGTTTTCAACGGGAAAACGGTAGAAACCATAATCATCACCTCCACCTTCCCTGGTCTAGCAGCGGCCAATAGCCTTCATAATTACAATAAGTTTGATTTATTGAAGAACAATCATTCAAGCTGTTTGCTATTATATCTGACAATACGGAATATATTAGACTATTCATTTACAACTACGTGTATTATTATTTTACAAGACAGATAAATGAGGGAAACACAAGAGTGGACTTTGACATGCTTTATTTAATTCAAAATAATTCTGTAGAAATTATTAATTTACATTTGAATAATATAATTAACAGTACAATAACACGTAATCTCTGAAACTCAAAACTCGTTTAATCACAGAAATATAAGCATGATAAGATGGAAAAATAGAAGCGAGAATATAAACGTTTTAAAACTAATGAATCCCCAAGCAGTTCAGCCCTAATAATCATGTGTAGAATATAGAAAACGAATTTAATTTTAATAGGGGTTTGCCTTCTCTTCATTATTTACATATTGCCCCAAACCGTAAAACATCTTTAATTGTTTCTGAATGTGATGTTTTTGATAATCCGTAAGATTGTTGGACGATGGCGAAATACAGCAAATCTTCTTGTTAAAGGTAAGGTGTTATTTCTATTTCGTTTAAAAAATATGATAAAGCCCATCCAACCCTGGCTAATAATTCATACGACCTCATTCGTAGGCTACGAATTAGTACGATTTTTTGCTAAATCGTACATATTTATTTTAAAGGTTGCAAAATTTGTATGAATTCGTATAAATGACCTAGCCCTGACCCCGCCCCTAAACCTGCCCATCTCTGGGGTTAAGACAAATCGGACGAATTCGTACGAATTAGCCACCTTTTAATCACTCCCCGAACGGGTCGTGAGATAGCGTTGGCCATCAGATATCAGTTCTTTCAGTCCAAACGCGATCAAATGTCACGAGCTCAAAATGATTCGCTCATGTGATTTTCTGGAGCAGTGAAACGCTACAAAGTCGCGATGTTTGTTTCTCATGTTCTTCAGAAGAATTAATAATATTTGAATTAGCGTGAATTGTGTATGCTATAGTCAGTTTGGTAGTATTCCTGAATCATGTGCACTTAAGATGTAAAGTGTTTCTGGCCATGAATATATGAAAACATTATGAAATGTCTTTGGCTACAGAGAAATAAAAATACAGGCAACAAATGTTCACTGGTGGAATAAGATGTAAACGTGTGGCTGTAAATGGCCTTTAATCAGGCCGTGTACAAAGGACATAAATAGTTTTACAGGCAATAAAAGGTATCGTCCATCATCAATATGTTTTCTTCATACTCCACTGTATTCTCCAGTGTAAGAAGAGTAGCTCGAGGGTTTCTTCATAATCCACGTAAGAAGAGAAACTGGAGTCCGTTCTTCTAGAGATGATCGTAGGCGGAGGGAGGAGCTCGCGAGGAGGAACTGTAGTAATACGGGGATCCTGCAGGGGGCGACAGGCAAACATCAATATATCACAGCGAATAAGCCTATATAAGCATATAGTGCATGAGAGTGAAGGTAGGATAGAGATATTCGCTTGTTTTGTGTTGTTGAAAGCTCAGCTGTGCGAAGGTCTGCTCTATAATTGTAGCTCGAGGGCTAATGGCCGTCTTATGACTGTGCCATTATTTATTTCCACAGAAAACTCAATAGCCTGAAGGCACTGGCAGAGGGTGAAACTACTTCAGAGTGTCATGTGACTGAAACTTTATGCAATAGTTGAAGGGCACGGCAGTCTTGGGTGTATACAGGTCGTTAGTGCATTTCTTTCTTTACTAACCATGTAGCCAGAAGCGTAACATGTAAGCATGTGGGATGTTCCTGTTTATGGGATGGAGAAGTGGAAGTGAGGCACACTGTTGAACTCACCTAAGATGGTGGAGTTGGTGAATCTCCAGGCGTCGCTGTAGGACGTGTAGGACGGGTGTGTGTAGGTCTGGCCCGAGTACTCCGGTCCTACAGGGAACACACACACATTAAACACATCAAACCACACAACAGCAACGACGGCCATGCCAACAGACCCTCGGTTATAAACACACTCATGCTGTAAGTGTGTCTGTTTCTCGAGCTCCAGCACATCATTCACTGGCGGTTAGAGACTGTAAACCATTAATCCCACAGCTGATCACTGGTGCATACAGTCTCTGCTCTCTCTCTCCATCCCTCACTCACTCCTTCAGTCCTTCAGGCCTCCCTCGGCCATTCTTTCTTTTAACATTCCAATATCTAATTGGTAATTATGGGAGCCGGATTGAATCCCCCCTTCAGTGAGTAATTGTGTATGAACGCTTCCTCTCAGCGAGACCACCAGAAAAATAATAAATCAGACCCTCTCATTTCGCGCTTGGCAGGGCAGACTTCATTTGAAAAAAGAAAAGTGCATCTCAGTCTCTGCAGAGCTTGTGCTCCTCCTGCCGTTTGTTCCTTAATGGATACTCTCTCTCTCTCTCTCTCTCTCTCTCTCTGTATATGCTTTCCATATAGATTGTGCACTCATTCATGGTGTGTCTCCACCTCAGACTCTCTTTCTCTCCATCTCTCTGGTCTCTCTCGGACTAATAATCCTGATCCCTCAGCGGGCCCCTGTGGTGTGTGTGTGGTGTGTGTGTGTGTGTGTGTGTGTGTGGTCGGGCATCAGTGCAGAACTCCTGCCCCGGTCCCTCCACATCTACTGATTAACCCACCCGTTCTCCTGTTAATCTCTAACTCGGCCCCCGGCGTTCTCACGCGCTCCACACATTCATGTTTCAGAGAAACAGCATTTATGAGTCCACTGTTTTAATCACAAAACTAGATCTTTACATTTCCTCAAGAAAATGTGAGTGGCTCTTGCCTGTGCGAAACTGTTGCTAAGCATTTACATGTGTTCATTTAGCAGATGTTTTTATCCAAATGAGGAACATCACAAGCCATTTGTCATAAGAACCAGATTCAGAGCAAGTTTAAAGTCGAAGCTAGATTAGTGTTCAAGCTAGAGGAGAGGTGACATGCAGAGAATCCTTTATGGTTGTGTATTAGTTGTGTATTAGTTGTGCCGTTGACTCTCAGTGTATCCGGCATAAAACCTGCGCCAAATCCAACGTGTGTGCGGATAATTCTGATGAAGCGGACCCTACAAATGAGCGGGACTTACACTAAGAAAAAAAAAAATATATATATATATATATATTTTTTTTTATATATATAAAAAAATTTTTCTTAGTGTAACACCCGCTCATTTGTTCCCACACATCCACAAGGATTCTCTGCATATATATTATATATATCGTTATATAATGGTTCCCTCTATGGTTAAAGTTTGGTGGTTCAAATATGTCCACTGTAAAAAGAATAAGGAGATTCGACTAGAAACATGTTCGATGATGGTTATGACTCTCGCTTTAATCAACATCTCCCCCTAATTAGATGTTTAACGTTAGAACTATATCATTAAGCACATGTACATGTGTTGTTTATTGCAGTGGTTTGGAGATGCATCCATCCAGAAGAGCGCATGACCTTCGAAATGACAAATGCAGAACAATTAGTCCATGCGTTCATGACCTCAAGGCTAGATTACTGTAATGCTCTACTGGGTGGTTGCCCTGCACGCTTAATAAACAAACTACAGCTGGTCCAAAACGCAGCAGCTCGAGTTCTTACCAGAACCAGGAAATACGACCATATTAGCCCGGTTCTGTCAACACTGCACTGGCTCCCTATTAAACATCGCATACATTTTAAAATATTGCTGATTACTTACAAAGCACTAAATGGTTTAGCTCCGCAGTGCTTGAGCGAGCTCTTAACGCATTATAGTCCTTCACGTCTATTGCGATCTCAAAAATCCGGCCAGTTGATAATACCTAGAAAACTCTGGAACAGTCTTCCTAACATTGTCCCGGAAGCATTCCGGGAAGCAGACACACTCGGGACTTACACTAAGAAAAAAATATATATATATACAAAACCTCTCACAATACAACTTTAACATAGTAGGATGTCCTGTTACTTTATCCTCTACAGTAAAAGACCTGGGTGTCATACTAGACTGCAACCTGTCTTTTGAAAATCATATTTCATATGTTACAAAAACAGCCTTTTTCCACCTTAGAAACATTGCTAAGCTACGTAATATGCTATCAGTTTCTGATGCAGAAAAGTTAGTTCATGCATTCATGACCTCGAGACTAGATTACTGTAATGCTTTATTAGCCGGTTGTCCTGCATCCTCAATAAACAAGCTACAGTTAGTCCAAAATGCAGCCGCTAGAGTTCTTACTAGATCAAGAAAATATGATCATATAACACGAATTTTATCATCACTGGATTGGTTACCTATAAAGTTCCATATTAATTACAAGGTATTGCTACTGACTTATAAAGCCCTAAACGGCTTAGCTCCAGTCTATTTAACGGATCTTCTATCGCCCTATAATCCATCGCGCTCTCTAAGATCACTAAATTCGAGGCTTTTGGTCATACCTAGGATATCCAGATCCACCAAAGGAGGGAGAGCATTTTCACATTTGGCTCCAAAACTCTGGAATAGTCTTCCTGATACTGTTCGTTGCTCAGACTCGCTCTCCCAGTTTAAAACTAGATTAAAGACGCATCTCTTCAGCCAGGCATTCATATAATATTTTTTATCTTACAGTTAAATCCTGTCTCTAGTTCATAAACGCCAGAGGAGAGCTGGCCCCCGACTGAGCCCGGGTTCTCCCAAGGTTATTTTTTCTCCATTAGGTCACTTGATGGAGTTTTTCGGTTCCTTGCCACTGTTGCCTTTGGCTTGCTCAGTTGGGGATATTTTGGGGATATTTAATTTTATCAATCAATAAATTCCACTAGAAACAAACCTTGTTGTATTATTTTAATTTAATACTGTGAAGCTGCTTTGATACAATCTGTATTGTGAAAAGCGCTATACAAATATACTTGACTTGACTTGACTCTGTCAGTTCAAAGCTAGATTAAAGACACATCTCTTTGGCCTAACATTCACATAACACATTATAGACTTCTATAATTTAATGTTAGGCTGCATAGATTAGGTCAGCCGGAACCGGGAACACTTCCCATAAATCCTGATGTACTCGTTACATCATTAGAAGGATGGCGTCTACGCTAATATTAGTCTCTCTGTTTATCCCGAGGTTTACCGCAGTCCGCCGGATCCAGGCCGTATCCAGATCTGACGAAGGACCTGCGCCTGGACACACACTCACACACACACACGGTTTGCGTGTTCAAGGTTTGCGTTCTCGAGCCACCAGGCACTGTCGTGGGAATGAGCGGCCGGAGCGAGTTAAGGGTTTTCTGTTAGAACGGTGTGTGTTAGCAAATTAATAACAAATGATTTTTACAATGGAAGTGAATCAATCAAAACTAACTTTATCTGGACAATAACTTTATTCTAGAGCTGCTGTAAAGCCTAAACAATCTCTGTTACTGTAATCTCCTATTATCACTGTAAAGCTGCTTTGAAACAATATATATTGTTAAAGCGCTGTATAAATGAAGGAGACTTGACACATCAGCACAGAAAACAACCACCGTCTTATTTGAATAATTATATCTAAATGTTGTTTAGAAAGAAATATGTCTGAATAGTGACACATGCCTTAAAGTAATAGATCATTTAAAAATGTCATCATTTACTCACCCTCAAGTTGTTTCAAACCTGTATGAATTTATTTCTTCTGCTGAACAGAAGATATTTTGAAGAATGTCTGTAACCAAACAGTTGATGGACCCCATTGACTCCAATAGTATTTTTTTTTCCTACAATGGAAGTCAATGGGGTCCATCAACTGTTTGGTTACAGACATTCTTCAAAATATCTTCTGTTCAGCAGAAGAAATAAATTCATACAGGTTTGAAACAACTTGAGGGTGAGTAAATGATGACAGAATTTTCATTTTGGACTATTCTTTAACAAGCACCATGAGAGTTGATGAAGCTCCTTTACCTGCAACCATCCCGGTGATGGAGGACGAGGAGAAGCCGGTCTGAGCCGATGGGATGTGTGGAGGATAACCGGGAAGCATGGAGCTCGACACTTCTCTCCCTGAAACAGGCAAACACACACACAGCTCAGTCTTAGAGAACCACACACACACACACACACAGCTCAGTCTTAGAGAACCACACACACACAGCTCAGTCTTAGAGAACCACACACTCACTGCTTAGGCTTAGACAACCACACACTCACAGCTCAGTCTTAGAGAACCACACACTCACAGCTCAGTCTCAGAGAACCACACACTCTCTGATCAGTCTCAGATAACCACACACTCACAGCTCAGGCTTAGAGAACCACACACTCACAGCTCAGTCTTAGACAACCACACACTCACAGCTCAGTCTTAGAGAACCACACACTCACAGCTCAGTCTTAGACAACCACACACTCTCTGCTCAGGCTTAGAGAACCACACACTCTCTGCTCAGTCTCAGATAACCACACACTCACAGCTCAGTCTTAGAGAACCACACACTCTCTGCTCAGGCTTAGAGAACCACACACTCTCTGCTCAGTCTCAGATAACCACACACTCTCTGCTCAGTCTCAGATAACCACACACTCACTGCTCAGTCTTAGACAACCACACACTCACTGCTCAGTTTCAGAGAACCACACACTCACTGCTCAGTCTCAGAGAACCACACACACACTTACTGCTCAGTCTTAGATAACCACACATTCACTGCTCAGTCTTAGAGAACCACACACGCAGTGCTCAGTCTTAGATAACCACACACACACTGGCTGCTCAGTCTTAGAGAACCACACAATTACTGATCAGTCTTAGAGAACAACACACTCACAGCTCAGTCTTAGAGAACCACACACTCTCCGCTCAGTCTTAGAGAACCACACACTCTCTGCTCAGTCTTAGAGAATCACACACTCACAACTCAGTCTTAGAGAACCACACACTCTCTTCTCAGTCTTAGAGAATCACACACTCTCTGCTCAGTCTTAGAGAACCACACACTCTCTGCTCAGTCTTAGAAAATCACACACTCTCTGCTCAGTCATAGAGAACCACACACTCACTGCTCAGTCTTAGAGAACCACACACTCTCTGCTAAGTCTTAGAGAACCACACACTCACTGCTCAGTCGTAGAGAACCACACACTCTCTGCTCAGTCTTAGAGAACCACACACACACACAGCTCAGTCTTAGAGAACCACACACTCACTGCTCAGTCATAGAGAACCACACACTCACTGCTCAGTCGTAGAGAACCACACACTCTCTGCTCAGTCTTAGAGAACCACACACACACACAGCTCAGTCTTAGAGAACCACACACTCACTGCTCAGTCGTAGAGAACCACACACTCTCTGCTCAGTCTTAGAGAACCACACACACACACAGCTCAGTCTTAGAGAACCACACACTCTCTGCTCAGTCTTAGAGAACCACACACTCACAGCTCAGTCTTAGAGAACCACACACTTAGAGAACCACACACTCACTGCTCAGTCTTAGAGAACCACACACTCTTTGCTCAGTCTTAGAGAACCACACACACACACCCACTGCTCAGTCTTAGAGAACCACACACACACACACACACACACTGCTCAGTCTTAGAGAATCACACACTCTCTGCTCAGTCATAGAGAACCACACACTCACAGCTCAGTCTTAGAGAACCACACACTCTCTGCTAAGTCTTAGAGAACCACACACTCATAGCTCATTCTTAGAGAACCACACACTCACAGCTCAGTTTTAGAGAACCACACACTCTCTGCTCAGTCATAGAGAACCACACACTCACTGCTCAGTCGTAGAGAACCACACACTCTCTGCTCAGTCTTAGAGAACCACACACACACAGCTCAGTCTTAGAGAACCACACACTCACAGCTCAGTCTTAGAGAACCACACACTTAGAGAACCACACACTCACTGCTCAGTCTTAGAGAACCACACACTCTTTGCTCAGTCTTAGAGAACCACACACTCACTGCTCAGTCTTAGAGAACCACACACTCTCTGCTCAGACATAGAGAACCACACACTCACTGCTCAGTCTTAGAGAACCACACACTCACAGCTCAGTCTTAGAGATCCACACACTCACTGCTCAGTCTTAGAGAACCACACACTCACTGCTCAGTCTTAGAGAAACACACACTCACAGCTCAGTCTTAGAGATCCACACACTCACTGCTCAGGCTTAGAGAACCACACACTCACTGCTCAGTCTTAGAGAACCACACACTATCTGCTCAGTCTTAGAGAACCACACACCCACTGCTCAGTCTTAGAGAACCACACACACTCTCTGCTCAGTCATAGAGAACCAAACACTCACAGCTCAGTCTTAGAGAACCACACACTCACAGCTCAGTCTTAGAGAACCACACACTCACAGCTCAGTCTTAGAGAACCACACACTCACTGCTCAGTCTTAAAGAACCACACACTCTTTGCTCAGTCTTAGAGAACCACACACTCACAGCTCAGTCTTAGAGAACCACACACTCACTGCTCAGTCTTAAAGAACCACACACTCTCTGCTCAGTCATAGAGAACCACACACTTAGAGAACCACACACTCACTGCTCAGTCTTAGAGAACCACACACTCTCTGCTCAGTCTTAGAGAACTACACACTCACTGCTCAGTCTTAGAGAACCACACACACACACCCACTGCTCAGTCTTGGAGAACCACACACTCTCTGCTCAGACATAGAGAACCACACACTCACTGCTCAGTCTTAGAGAACCACACACTCACAGCTCAGTCTTAGAGATCCACACACTCACTGCTCAGTCTTAGAGAACCACACACTCACTGCTCAGTCTTAGAGAACCACACACTCACTGCTCAGTCTTAGAGAAACACACACTCACAGCTCAGTCTTAGAGATCCACACACTCACTGCTCAGTCTTAGAGAAACACACACTCACAGCTCAGTCTTAGAGAGACACACACTCACTGCTCAGTCTTAGAGAAACACACACTCACTGCTCAGTCTTAGAGAAACACACACTCACTGCTCACTCTTAGAGAACCACACACTCACTGCTCAGTCTTAGAGAAACACACACTCACAGCTCAGTCTTAGAGATCCACACACTCACAGCTCAGTCTTAGAGATCCACACACTCACTGCTCAGTCTTAGAGAACCACACACTCACTGCTCAGGCTTAGAGAAGCACACACTCACTGCTCAGTCTTAGAGAACCACACACTCACTGCTCAGGCTTAGAGATCCACACACTCACTGCTCAGTCTTAGAGAACCACACACTCACTGCTCAGGCTTAGAGAACCACACACTCACTGCTTAGGCTTAGAGAAGCACACACTCACTGCTCAGTCTTAGAGAAGCACACACTCACTGCTTAGGCTTAGAGAAGCACACACTTAGAGAACCACACACACACACAACGGGGAACTGAGGATGATGATGGGATGGGCTTTACCTGTGATGAGGTGTGGGCTGTTGAACTGCCCCTGCACTGGGGCATGATGGGAAAATGAGCTGAAGCCATGAGATAAATGAGTGGCGTTGCTGCAACTGTTAGCGATGGACACTGACGCCGGAGCCGAGATGGCCGTGAGCTCCAGGAACGCGGAGTTAGCGATGATGTTAGGGGAGGAGCTTGAGCTGTTCACCTCGGGGGATACTTCCTGTTTCAGACAGAGTGGGCGGGGCTGTAGGGCTTCTGGGCGGAGCAACGGGTTGACAGACAGGTGGGAAAATTCATGCATGAATGTTAATAGATGTACAATGAAATGGATATATATGGACATATGCTAAACGATGACATAAATTACAAGTACAACAATTAAATATGAATTATGAGTTTGGGGAGTGTGTAGTATGCAGGACTGAGCAGTTTGCTAAATGAACTGTGTAATGTGTTGCTCTGGAAGTGTCTTTTCATACAGTAAATGTGCCCCTCTTTCTCTTGTAAATATGGAACAAATGACAAAGAGTAATTACAGTGCAGCGTTTGCATATGGATGATGGTTATTACCTGCAACCACTGTGTATCCCTGATGTGCTGCCAGGTTTCGACTGATAACTGAGCCACTTTTCCCCTCGTCCAAGCTGCCGTTGATGAGCGAGAGAGGATAGAGAGACTGCAGGAGAGAGAGAGAGAGAGAGAGAGAGGAAATAAAATATATTTCCCTATTTATGATTGATCAATATATTAAATGGTTTAACAGTATATTTGAAAATATACGGAATAATATATTGTGTTAATATATTACAATATATTGAATAATACATAAGGAATTGCCGGTTTTCATATATTGAAAAATATGTGACAATATATTTACTAATATGACATAATGTATGTTATTTTATATTCATTACTACACTTCATAATATACAGATGTATATGGGATCAGATTTGGTACTTTATGTGTAATATATTCACTCATATTCACAGCACAAGTACACATAGATATATATATATATATATATAATGTAATACATTTCTTATATTTTTTAATTATTTGCATTATAAATGTTTCATATTTTCAGTCTAGCATGTACTAAAGTATTTAGCCATAGACTATCCCTGTACTGAGGAGTGCACAGACATTACTTTTAAAATATAGTAATTATAGTCTTAATGGTTTTCGGCCAATCATCAACCTCACCACAGGCTGGACTCTTCAGCACAACAGTAACCCCACAAACAAAAAGTAATAGAACATTAAACACTAACAGATCTCCCCCTATATTAATATTAAGCAAAACACATTAAATAACACTTAATTTTAACATTTGCTCTCCTTTAACAGTCAGAAGCAAAGCATGCTGGGAACTATAAATCTGTTGTAACTTATTCTGTGAATGTGTGTGTGTGTGTATACATGTGTGTGTGAACATACATTCACATTTATATGGGAACATGTATGTGCAAAATCTGTGCACAATAAAGGATAATACTTTGTGAATATTACATGTAATGCTAATTTTGTCTTCATTTATACATTTTTGATATGTATCAATATATAGCCATACATGGTCAATGCATATATTGCAGTATATTACAAAATATAAGCACTATTTCCCATATATGTAAAATGTATTATATTTTGCAGCATATTCCCACATATAGTTGTCCTGTAAGGTTTTCCCGTCTCTCGGTGTTGCACCTGCTCAGTTTTCCCAGTGGTGTGGCTGAAGGAGTCGGAGCTGTACTGGTTCCGCTGGAAGCCACAGTCCTGCTGGGTCGGGAAGTGTTCGGTCCGGAGATGTTTCCGGGATCCGGTCCCGCTTCCCTGCGAGTCCACACTGTGCCGACAGCTCTCCTGATCACCTGTCAATCAAATACCAGTTTGTGTGTCTGATCGGGCTCTCTTAAAGACACTTCAGTCGCACACACACACACACGCACCCACACACACACACACACACGCACCCACACACACACTTCTGCAGATCCTGAAAACCACTGATTCACCACAGCTTTCACTCGTGACGGTCAAAGACTTTCTTACACTGTTTTTACTAGAACAGTTTTGAATCCATTTGTTCCAGCAATGCATTTTCCATAATCTAACCCTGCCTGGAATTTTAATGTTTAAAGATCAAAATTCTCCCTCATATTAACAGTAATATACAGTCAGACCAAAAACTATTCAGACACCAGATATCATTTTTGATATTTTTTCACTAGTGTGATCAGGACACTATAGCTCATTTATGTAAGTGAGGAGAGCAAAATAAAGTAAACTGTGACATATTATACCCAGATATTCTTCATACAGAGGCTACCAGTGACAATGATTGGGACACTTTGAGCTGATCATGTTTTGCTGAAGTGTGTTTTCTTTAATTGCTAATGCTCTTTTTACACACAGACTGAACACAATGAAGCATTGCTTGGTGATTGGTTGAGCTAAACTGGTATTATCTAATTGTGTAGTTAAATTTAACAGCTGACAGATATTCAACATAATTCATGTGTGAGACAGTCTAACAGAAGGACGGACTAAACCAGTCAAATATCAGATGAGTTCTGCTCATATTTTATTACCATTTTCTGAACTATAGCGAATAAACTGATAATGTGAGAAATGTTGAAGGAGTCTCTGAGTAAGTGTTGCTTTGACTGTAAGGACTGTCAGTATATCAGTGTCTGGTCTGGAAATCATGTCATCGTCTGAAACTGCATTACATCCATCCATACATATCCCAGACCGGGTTAGAGATGTTGGATATCTCAGATAACCAGTCCATCACTGGTCACACACTCTCACACACACACACACACACACACACACACACACACACACACACACACTCTGTTCTCTGACAGGTCAGTAATAATAATAACTCACTGTCGTCGCGGCTCCTCTTGCCCTCGGCGCTGGTCTGAGGGATTCCCAGTAAGCCACTGATGGAGTAGGTGGATCCCAGTGAGTCCGACTGGGGAGATTCGGGAGGCGTCACGGCTGAACTGGGAACTGAGCAGAATCACACAGCATTATAACTGGACCGCAGTGAACTGGGAAACAGCATTATTGGGAATTATCAGTGTGTGTTCTCACTCAGTGTGTGTCCAGGACTCAGGCCTTTACTGTCCAGAGGAAGATTGAAAGGCTGTTGAACTTTTGTGCGAATGATCCTGTGAGAGAAGAAACAGCGGGTTAGAAGAGTTCATCAAATCTCTGTTATGTATGCGTTGACCTGTTGTCCATGAGGTCAGAGGTCATGTACCTGTTGACGGTGAGGTCAGAGGTCAGAGGTCATGTACCTGTTGATGGAGCTGACGCTGGGCACGGTGTCCCCGTCACACACTCCCTCGGCCAGCAGCCGGTCCCGGATCTCCCACGCGAACATGGTGGGGTTCTGGCGCTTGTACTCCGCGATCTTCTCCACCACTTTAGGGGTCGCGACCTTCGGCTTCGAGCCTCCAATGACCCCTGGTTTAATGCTGCCCGTCTCATAGTACCTGAACGAGAAATGACCATTACAACAAAACTCATGCACCTTCTGGGACATTTAATATTCAACATTATTATTGCTCTCCTGCACTGACTCCAGTATATGAGAACTGAACTGAGCTGGACGATGACATCGCCGTTTTCTCCAGAGCGGCTGTATATATAAATGAACTAAATTAATAACTTTTTTACAACAAAAATGAAACATCACTGAACTTGACGCTTTTTTCTTCTGGAAACAAACTTTGTTGCATTATTTTCCTGCCATCTCTGTAAAGCTGCTTTGAAACACTGAAGATAAAGCGCTGTATAAATAAAGGTTGACCTGCTGTGTTTCACTTTCTCTCGTCTACTCACTTACTCCTGCTAGTTTTTGTCTAATAATAATAATAATAATAAGTTTATTTTATATAGCGCCTTTCTCAAACCCAAGGTCGCTTTACATAGTAGGAAGGCAAGGAAACAAAACAACAAACAACCAAAACAATACAACAAAGACAAGTTATCTGTATGAAGCTATGAGTTGGGTGTGGAGAAGTGATCATTAAACAAAAAGGTCTTGAGATTTGCTTTAAAGAAGGGAAGAGAAGGACAGTCACGAAGAGGTTGTGGGAGGCGGTTCCAGAGTTTGGGGGCCAAGGCACTGAAGGACCTGCCACCCAAGGTGGAGAGTCTGGAGCGTCTGTGTGTAACGTTAAATCAGGAGTACTTGATATATCATGTTTACTTCAGAACAAACCAGCACCAATTCTTGTAAGTGCAACTTGGCCAATAAACGTAATCTAATTCATTCCCAGAGAGAACGTCAGATATGCTGAAAACATTAGGCCATCCAGAAATAAAAACAAAAACAATTTAAAATACTTATTTATTTATTTATTTATTATAGAAAAATACTGCATTTGCTGCAGATTCAGTCACATTCAGTACGTTTGACAGTGGAGCACAAGAAACAATCAGTGAATGTTTAGAAAATGCGTCCTGTGGTAGTTGAGTGTGTGTGGTGTGTGTGGTGTGTGTGGTCTACCTTTTCTGTCTAAGACACTAGAAAAGGCAGTGTCCTCAGTGTCCTCATGTGGCGAGCAGGACGAGGCCGGTGGTGATAGTGGATGAGCGACTCCTGCGCGACGGCCTCGTGTCTCTCACGGAGGAGCGGAAGCATAAAGGAGGAGCGACGACAGTGGAGATCGAGAGAGGCCAGGCCTGGACTATTTCATTTTATGTTTATGTTTTATTTGATGTGACAGCAGTCGTCCGTGAGGGGCTTCTGTCTTTTACTTTCGTTTTGTATTTGTTTTATTTTTGGTATTAAAGTTTGTTGAATGTTCGCCAGTTCCCGCCTCGTTCTTCCCACGACATCTAACCTCGTTACACCTCACAACTGTGTTCCTTTTTAGAAAGAAATGATATCTGGAGGATTTCCAGTCAGGATATAGACCGTACCATAGTACTGAGACTGCTCTCATTAGAGTCACAAATGATTTTGTCTTATCATCCGATCGTGGTTGTGTCTCGCTATTAGTGTTACTCGATCTTAGTGCTGCATTTGACACTATCGACCACAACATTCTTTTAAATAGACGCGAAGGCATTAGTGGAATTGCACTAGCATGGTTTAAATCAAACTTATCTGACCGTTATCAGTTTGTAGCAGTAAATGAAGAGATGTCTCATCGATCACAAGTTCAGTATGGCGTACCACAAGGCTCAGTACTAGGACCGCTGCTGTTCACTCTGTACATGCTACTCTCACACACACCCCCACACACACACACACACACACACACGCACACACACACACACACACTGTACATGCTACCCTTAGGAGATATCATTAGGAAACATGGCATTAGTTTTCACTGTTATGCTGACGATACTCAGCTCTATATTTCTTCACACCCTGACGAAACTTACCAATTCACAAAATTAACGGAATGTATAGCTGATATAAAGACTTGGATGACTAGTAATTTCCTACAACTTAACTCTGAAAAAACAGAGATTCTAATTATTGGACAAAAAACGTCCTCACGTAATAACCTAGAATACTGTCTAACACTTGATGGCTGCTCTGTTAAGTCCTCGTCGTCAGTTAGGGACCTGGGTGTGTGTGTGTGTGTGTGTGTGTGTGTGTGTGTGTGTGTGTGTGTGTGCTCTTTGATACCAATCTTTCATTTAAAAGTCACGTGTCTAGTATCTGTAAAACCGCATTCTTCCATCTTAAAAATATATCTAAATTACGCCATATGCTCTCATTGACAAATGCGGAACAGTTAGTTCATGCGTTCATGACCTCAAGGCTAGATTACTGTAATGCTCTACTGGGTGGTTGCCCTGCACGCTTAATAAACAAACTACAGCTGGTCCAAAACACTGCAGCTCGAGTTCTTACCAGAACCAGGAAGTGTGGTGTGTGTGTGTGTATGTGTGTGTGTGTGTGTGTGTGTGTGTGTGTGTGTGTGGACTCTTCACCTGCCCAGGATCTTGCTGACACACCCGTGACTGACCCTCAGTTGTCTCGAGATGTCGCAGGGTCTCACACCCTGATGTGCCATATCCACGATCCTCTGCCGGATCACCTCGGGGAGCGGCCGGCCGTTCACAAACATTCCTCCGAGCTGATTCAGACCCCCATGACCTGGAGAACGCACACACACACACACACACACACACACAAATCAATGTCACACACACTGAACACACATGAGCTGATTCAGACCCCCATGACCTGGAGAACACATCACACACACACACACACATCACACACACACACACACACACACACACACACACATACACACACACACACACAAGCTGGTTCTGACCCCCATGACCTGGAGAACACATCAACATCACAGACTGAACACACATGAACATCAACACACACACAGACTGAACACATGAACACACACACACTGAACACACATGAACATCAACACACACACAGACTGAACACACATGAACATAAACACACACACTGACTGAACACACATGAACATCAACACACACACACTGAACACACATGAACATGAACACACACACACACTGAACACACATGAACATGAATACACACACACTGAACACACATGAACATGAACACACACACACTGAACACACATGAACATAAACACACACACACACACACACTGAACACACATGAACACACACACACACACTGAACTTACACACACTGAACACACACACACTGAACACACATGAACATAAACACACACACACACACTGAACACACATGAACATAAACACACACACACACACTGAACACACATGAACACACACACACACACTGAACTTACACACACTGAACACACACACACTGAACACACACACTGAACACACATGAACATGATCATCACACACACTGAACACACATGAACACACACACACACACACACACACACACACACACACACTGACTGCTGGCTCTGTGAGGCTCAGATTACACTTCATTCGTCTCATAACTAATCCACAGGTTTCTCTTGTATTGCCAAATCATATTCACACACTTCTGAAAGTTAAACATGAACAGTCATAACAACTATATCCAGAATAAAACCTATTCAGATTCCTTTCCACTCTGTAAACATTCATTCATATCACTTACTATTCTATGATCTCTACAGCATTTCCGATGTTTTCTCAGATTCTCAGGATTTCTCTCTCTGTCCCTATAAACTCCCCAATGCCTTTATTTCCACACACTCCTCCCTCTAAACCTCAGATAAACCCACACAGGTTGGTCCTGTATATGGTCCAGTATATATCATATGGTCCTGTATATGGACATTATATATATCATATGGTCCAGTATATGGACAGTATATATCATATGGTCCTGTATATGGTCCAGTATATATCATATGGTCCAGTATATGGACATTATATATATCATATGGTCCTGTATATGGACATTATATATCATATGGTCCAGTATATGGTCCAGTATATATCATATGGTCCTGTATATGGTCCAGTATATATCATATGGTCCTGTATATGGACATTATATATATCATATGGTCCTGTATATGGTCCAGTATATATCATATGGTCCTGTATATGGACATTATATATCATATGGTCCTGTATATGGACATTATATATCATATGGTCCAGTATATGGTCCAGTATATATCATATGGTCCTGTATATGGTCCAGTATATATCATATGGTCCAGTATATGGACATTATATATATCATATGGTCCAGTATATGGTCCAGTATATATCATATGGTCCAGTATATGGACATTATAT